>NW_027112702.1:366050-379258 GCF_000696795.3 Halyomorpha halys | reverse complement strand
TATATATATGATGTGAATGAGTTGTATAATCAATATTACCGTTGTCTAAAATATGAAATATTTTAACTATTTTAAGTAATAAATACATATATTAAAATATGTGTTGATTTCAGATACTGAGGTTGAAAATTTAATGGTTATTTTTGCAGCAATTTTTTGTAATATATTCTTTCTATAAAGCCAAATATTAGTTGTTTTATGTCCTTTTTTTTCTTTATTTCCCCTTAAGTTAATACAACTTACATTATTATGTTTAATTACGTAATTATATTTAATTTTATATATTTATAATTTTTATATTTAATAATTATTCGAAGTGTGTGTTAAAATTATTGTATTTATTATTTGCAGCACACGATGTCAGACCAGAAGCAGGTTGTGCTGAGAAGTGTCAACTTGAAGTCAAGCGGCACATACAAGTGCGAAGTGTCAGCTGAGGCACCCACATTTTCATCGGCATCATCCGAGGCACAGATGACAGTCTTGTGTGAGTCTTTAATTTTTTAATTTAATTTTATATTCTTTTATATATTTTACAATAATTATAATTTTTTAATATATCTATATTTTTATAATTATGTTTAAATCCCTGCTATTCAGAAGATATTGCTATATTTAAACCATATCAAAGGAATTATATTTAATTAAATTAAGGGTATATATCTACACAAATGAGCTGTATGTACATTTAATATATTTCCATTAGGGCTAACAAAATGTTAATAATACTATAATTGCTACAAATTATGTTATATAATGAAAATTTACTATGATATTCACTAGGAAATTCCATAATAAACTAAGGTGGTATGTGGATTTAATATTACACGAAATTCTAATACTACAGGTATAACATATGGCTCAATTTCCGTTAGAACTAAAAATATCGTGAATATATTTTTTTAATTTAATATTTTTTTCAAGAATAATGAAAATACAGTATTATAAAAATATACAGTTTATATTCAGCCTGCTGCCGATGGTTTCATAATTATTTTGATCAAGTGGTTTACGCAAGATAGTTACAAGTTTACCGTTGTCAACCTTCGTACAGGCGGCGCTTAATAACCTTTGTGAAAGCTGAGCTGCCATTTAACATTTCATTGTAATAGAGAACCAAATCAAGTCTACGTAAATAATGATTTATTTATATAAAGTATAGAATATCCGTTATACACGGATTTCAGCGTGTATATATGTTTCGAGATAATTATCACTGCTCATAAAAATGAACGGTAGAAACTCTCAGATTATAAAATGGATCTTCAAGGCTCTTATAGCACACCTATGGTGAGTTTAAATAGTCTGAAGAAAAAGAGATGCTTAAAATAAATACGACAATACAAACGATATATACAAAAACATCAGTTTTCCATTAAAATATGTTATAATAATATGTGTGTATTTATATTTTTTTATTCTAATTCTGTCTAAATTAGTGGAATAATTTTTTACATAAAAATTTTCTTTTTTTTTTTTATGTGTATACATTTATTACCAACGAACCGGACTAATGGGCCCCACATAATAATTACATAAAAGTTTGAATTACTTTTATCAATTGATAATGGGAAAGGGTATATATTGTCTCTTGTAGAAGCTTTGGCATCGTCCACTAATACTTTAGCCAATTAATTTTCACTAAGAGATTTTTTAAAATCAAACCGGACTATCTTCAAAATTATTGGCACTGTTTAATAAGTGTTGCTAATTACGTCAATGTAAACCAGGGCTCTGGAGGCCAACCTCTCCCCCCACTTTTAGGTCTCAATTTTTCTCAGAAGGAGTGTAGTGTTTTACCAATCCCCTGATATTGATAGGTAAATTCTAATTTGTTATTATTATATATTTAATTTTTTTTTTCAAAATATTATGTGACTGCTTTAAATGGTTCAGAAAAAAATGTTCTCTTCCATACTACAACAGTCGCACTTCCATTTATATATCTATAATATTTTGCCTTACTAAGCAGAATAATTAATTATTTTTTCCACATTGCCGAAAAAATTAATTGATGATATTAAAGTCTGAAACCGGTTATGCCTGGTTCAGACTTAATTATCATCTAGTAATTTAGGCTCTGCAAAGATTAATATCTTGGCTGCAGAGAGAACTGAATTTTATGGACGATGTACTTAATTGCTAACTCTTAGTTCTGCTGTCAACTCCATGGTTGATTCTGAGAGTTGTTCCATAGTTTATAGACCGCGCGGTATTTGACTAATTTTATTGGTTTTTATATGAACTATCTTATAAATTTAGTTGCAATATCAATTATTTCAAGATATTATGGTTTATTGGGCAACTTCAGGCTATAACCCAGTGCATCAAAACATAAACAAAAATCTGAACTTTATATTTTAATTTTAAAAAAAAAACAATGCTAGAAACTAGTGTTTATGTAACAGTTTCACTAAAGAAAACAAAGTGGTGTCACCGAAATCTGTTTTATTGACATAATTTTTCAATCCTAGCTGGTTAAAAGTGAACCTGTACATCTAATAACGTATCCAGAGAAAATGATAGTATTTTTTTACAGTAAACTGGCAGACGCATACGAAGAACAGTAAAACGGTTCGCCATGTACCCTAGATTACTGAGAGCAAACTGTTCGTTGGAGAATACATATAGAAAAATATTCCATTTTTAACTAATAATTATTGATTATAGATAAGTATTTTACGATTGTTTTAAACATTTTTTTTCATCATATCCGAATTTTTTTTTAAGTTAAAAATTTGTATGCAACATGAAACAAAATCTTCCTACAACATCTTTTTAATATTTCTTGAGTTCAAAGTTTGTTTCAACTGTAGTGTATTGACTTCATTTTTTCCAATTAATATTTTTATTTTTTGCCGCAGGAAGATACTAGGACAATGCTTCATATTGACAACTAGCCTGCACTAAAAACAAAAAAGAATATCAATTAGTTTTAATTGAAAATAAGATTAGAGTGTTGTGATAATAAAATATTTTTCATTAATAATAATAATAATAATAATACAACAAAAACTTTTTTTAGCAGTTTTTAAGTTTACTCCCCTAAGGTGGCTCCAGAACAGGATATCAACGCACTTAGTACAGAGCGGTAAGCAGAATCATTTATTCCATATGCGGACCAACCTGCAAAAGACTTGAGGAAAATATTACTGTTGGATTGAAAAATTCTTTTCAGTTTCATCATGAAGAATTTGCCTGAAGTGTTTCACTCCCAGGCTAATCCTGAAATGAACATTCATTAAGTTGATTTAATTAATCGGAGGAAATGGTCTTGAAAATTCTCAGAGAAATATACCGGTATCCCCTAATTGGTGTTGTTCGACTGGCCAAAAATAATTGCATCGTTAATTATAAATGGTCGCTGTAAAACAAAATAATTGCCCCCATCTCCAATAATGAATTATTTTCCACTCGTGCTCAATTCTCAATGTGGCCAATACGAAGAAAATATATTTTTCAGTTTCTCTCTAGTTCGTTATAGCAAAAAAACATCCAAAAAAATACATTATAAAATTAATTAAGTTTAATTTTGTTATTCGTTCCTCTTTCGAGGTAAGTAGTTTGTAACCCTTTTAGGATCACTAGAAATGGGGTTAAGGATTGCACCATTCTTCAGTAAAATTAAGATTTGTCCAAGAGTTTAGTGAAACTCTGGTAAGTTAACGACCTATCTCTGGTCTTTAGTTTTGTTAACCAGGTTACCTAGGATACCTGAAACTGAAATAATAAAAAAAAAAATTGCTGTTAACAAGCAGTTCTTGATGGGAACAGGAGGTGGGGCTGCATTTGCTGAAAAAACATTTAATAAAACCGAAAAAGATTTAATTGAAATTCTTGTGGCTCAGGTACTTACCTTATTGTTGTCAGTAATATAAAATCTGTTTCAACTCCGCAATTCCTATCGCTGAAAAATTCTTCATCCGAACACTGTCAAAAATGTTTGTCGAGGATGGAATTTTTTTTTCCAATATAGCCTAAACATTTAATTCTATGATGTCTCCCCATTGTATATCTTGATCATATTCATTTTATTAAATTTAGAAAAAAAATGGAATAATAAAATAAACTTTCATTAGACAGGAGTTCCAATTGGAACTATATGTAAGGCTCCTTGTACGGTCACCTACTTAAACGATAATCAAAGTTTAAATCTCAGTTTAGCCAGCTATAATTGGCCGGTAAAGCTTACTGCAAGATTTGAACGTTATCTTTTCTATTGCAGCTGATAATTACTGAGTTTATCCAAGATTTCACTAATCATAGCTTTAACTGTGATAATAGAGTGTAATAGAGTGGGTTCAGGGATCCTCAGGTCGATTGTGTAAATATTGTATATTAAAGTGTAAATGTGACTAGACTTTATCATTATGTTGTTTTATATATTTATTTTTTCATACAAATAGTTTGATTATGTTCATTTTGTTTGTCCTTCTGCTTGTATATATTTTAAGAGAGAGTTTTTTTTTCATTTATTTTGATTCTTATTTTATTTTATTTTAGTATGAATGTGTTCATTCGTCTCTATTACCTATTGCCCACAAATGTGTGGCAAATTGTAATATCTATCAATAAATATTATAAAAACAAATTCTCTGTGCAAATAAATTAAAATAAAGCAACATAGTGGGCTAGTTAGTATGAAGTCTACACATCAATTCAGAAAATACATTAAAAAATGATGAACTCTTTTAACGTTCCTAACTACAGAGATATCTCTCTACTTTCTTACTCATGACAAAAAATAATAATATAATTAGTCAAAAGATATATTACAGAAGATAACCATACTCGGGGAGGAAGTTAGCTATCACTAAGTGCTTTCAGAAGAGGAAAGTTCACAGTAAACAAAATATTCTTCCTCCAAACATTATGGTACGTCATGGAGAATATGACATGACGACTGACCATCTGTTCATAGACCGTGATAACTTATAATAGACCTATTCAAAGCTATAAATGACCTTGACATCTCAGATAAGCCAATAAACCTGATTAGACTCACGTCAGATTTTTGTAACAAATTACCGTACTCCGCTTAATAAAGGATTAAGCAGATGGAATTTGTTCAACCAAGTTGTTGTCCCGGGATATTTTTCGTATGGATCCCCACCAGATTATTTTCAGAACGACTTTGGTATGTTAATAAAAATAAACAACAAACTAATTAAATCATTATTTGAATAATTATATGAATTGTAACAAACATGCAAAAGGAAGATTTTATAATTACATGATTATTGATTATAAAAATATGAATTACTTCTTCAAAGTCTTTTTCTTTATGTATTTCTGTATTTCATGTAGTTTTTCTTTATTTAATTCTGATGACATCAATATAAACTGCTTTTTTGAAGCAATCTTACTTCTCAGGATATTCTAGTTGTAATGAATTTATAAAGATCATTAGGGGCCCCATGGGTCGTGTGGCCCTAGGCACTAAGCACGTACATAAGCAATACAAAATTTCAAATAGTCCTTTTCACTGTACTTCTATAAGTCAAATCCAAATTTATAAACGAAATCTTAGTAATAAGGCAGCATAGGAGGCGATTTCTGTAGGAATTCCATTTTCCAGAGTGCCTGTCATTGAGTCCATTGCCTTCATTAAGCAGAGAATTAAATTGTAAAGGAAACAAATGTCACTGATAATAAATTAAGGGAAATCAGAAGTGACATCTCCTTTGGATATCATCTTCTAGAAGAGAAGGTGATTTTGACACGCCTTCGAATAAGTCATACATACCTGACCCACGGTTATCTTACGGCCAGAGATTCACCAGCAGTATGCCAAACCTGCGGAACGCGACTTACCGTAAAACACATATTAAGGGAATGCCAATCATACGACTCCCTCAAATGTTAATATAATTTACCAGCAGTTCTCTATTCCACTTTGGAGGATAACAAACTGACTTGATAAACTTATTGAGTTTCTTAATCACTCCAAGAAGTTTATTATGGAAGGAATGGTATCTGGTTCTGGCCAAATCGGCAACATATGGAACATTGAAGTCCTGATGGATGACTTAATTTGCGACAAAGTAAGGAGCATTAAGGATTTTACGAAGGATTTTAGAATGTAAGGATTGGATTTGGGAGGAATTTGATGGTTTAGTGGATCCCCAAAATAAATACTTAATAAAGAATAAAGACAGGGAATTGTTTCAATGCTAATAGAAACTTAAGTCTTTGATTTTTTTTTTTTTAACTCGTTGAAGTGAAAAAACATCCAAGATGAATATAATCTATTCCATATTTTTCATTTTATACTCATCTTGGAAGTTTTTCATCTTGACAATTTAAAAATATTAATATAATCAAACTCAAATAATAATCAAAAAAGAAAATCCAGATCAAATATCTCAGTTTTCTAATATACTAAAGGAAGAACATTTGAACAGAAATAAGAATAAGATTTTTAACTTCTTTATGCTCTCCAAATTAAATCAGGAGAGATAGGTTATCCTGAAAGTTACCAACCTATTCTAGCAAGAGTGGGAAGGCCGACATTTATTTAGTGGGTCCACCACAAAATAAAAGTCAAACCACCCAAGCCGGATTCAAACTGGCGTCGCAGCTGAAACGAGAATAAGGTTGTATCGTAACCCACTCGGCCACAACAGCATGTATTCCACTTCATTACTACTCAGCTAGTGCAAACCGATCAGAAATTCAAAATGAAAAATTTACAACTGTTACCTCAAGTGATCACTATCTTTCTACTGTTCTTTAGTGATATTAAGGGAAGAAACATGGCCTTAGGTTTTTGAAAATAACATGCTGATTGGTGCGAAGAAAGATATGACCACTAAGGAATTTAGAAGGATACTCCACGCAGAAGTGCGTGACTCGCATCTCTTAAATATAACTGATAACATCCCGACAGCAAAAATGAGCTTGCGAAGCAAAATGATCCAATCACCAAGGATATAAACTGTGCTATCAAATATAATGCCAAAAAATCACAAGTTATCAATAAAACTTTTAAAATACTCAATAAAAGCAATTTAATTATGTCTTACCATTTTAAGGGTTGTTAATAATACTTTCTTTATAAATACACCTACAATTTTCTCGTTAATTACGAAATATGTACTAAAAGCCGGGGGCGAGAAACGGCAGCGTATTTGGATATTCGCTGTAACTTGAATTGTGCCAATGTTAGTTCTCTTGTTTCATTGACCAAACTCTAACCTGAATGGAAAATGTATCGGTTGTTTCCCTGGAATGTAATTAACAGAACCTTGCTTAGAGGGTTTAATTAACAATAGTTTCTCATCTAAGAGAATTCCAATTTATAATAAATGAAATATGTTCATTATTGAGTTCTGATGAAAAATATTTTTTCAATCTTTTAAAATTACACTCTAAACGAAAGTGGTTTAAAAATGATGTGTGTTAGACTTTAAATAATTTAATATGAATTTAAATCATCAAATAAATATTTTTGATATCTATTACTTTTACTGGGTAGTTTCTCTACATACTATATCATATCATTATCATTGTGTCATTATGATCAAATTTACTTATTGTATTTTTTATTCAGTTGTAAATATCAATAAATAAAAAATAAAAAAAATTGACAGATATTTAGAACATTTAACAACTAATAACAACAGTTTGTGGAGACACACTAAGCGTCTCTTATGAGGTATCAGTCCCGTTGAGAAAAGATGATGGAACTTCGACTTGTTGGGACAGACACAACTCCGAAATATTTTCCGAAAATTTTTCAATTCCTCATAGATTTAACTGATTTAAACACTACGCTAAAATCTATAAATTTTTAGAATCTCCAGTTCCAATAACTCTTCCACCTATATCCTTTATTGATTCTGAATTATTGTGATAGATTATGAAAATGCCCAAAAAGGAGGTTCCTGGTTACTACTTCATCACCACTGAGCTAATTTAAAAAAATCCCCAGAAAATCGTTAGTATACCCAACAACCCTATAAAATGCTATCTTACAAATAACTAAATTCCATCGTCAATGGAAATGCTCAACGATTTTAATGATAAATAAACCTAACATAAACCCAATTCTTATAGATTTATTAGTCTTCCTCCAGTCAACTCCAACATTTTTGAAAAGTTATTACAAGAACTTCATCTCTTCTGCTCTTGAATTAAATCAATAATTTTCTGGGGCATTATTGGAAGTGACTCGGGTGTTTAGTAAACTATAAAACTATGTAAAACTATAGACCTTCTTCTTGGACTAAAGCCAATTTTCTTAAGCACTTACCGTTTAGTTTTCCAATCATTTCTCTATGACAGCTTCTTCTCTGTCCTACAAAGCTTAGCGAATTCATCAATCTAAACCATATCTGTAGGAGTCCCTCAAAGTTTTATCCTGGCCCCACTTTTGTACTTTATATTAACATATGACTTACCGACAGACAAAAACATACTAACTGCAACGTATGGCACCTTACAGGCCACACTAAAATGGAAACATAATATAGACAATATACAGGCCTGGTTTACACAATAGAAAATAAGGATATCCTTCTCATTTTTGTTTTGTTTTCTTAACCTCCTTTATTATTCAGTTCATAAAATACATACATACATAATGGAAATGATAAATGTATACTATTATAATATTACCTTGGATTGCCGGATATCCTTCTTGGGGGGACCCGCCACACTGTACCACATTTGAAATATTTGTTTAAAATGGGAAGAGAAGATTTTAAGATAGTTAAATCGATAAATATTTAAAAAATGCCTGAAATTGGAAAACAGGATGAACGAATATAGTGTCACATGTCATATTTACTCTACTACACGCAATCTGTCCAGTTTACACAGAAACACTTTATACCACAAACGAATACCGTGAATTACGTTGGACTTATTTATGACAGAAGGTTATTATATTCCATACTACAAAGACATTCTAAATTAACCCTCAGGAAGAAACGTATTCAATTATTTACTAAACCCTTATGGACTAACGCTACTAAATTATAACATAGTAAATTGTTAAGGGAGTCTTTTCTCCATGAGATTATGTCCCTACATTATAAATTATTTAAAACAAATTTAATTGTTAGAATAACCCACAGGCACATCAGGCAGATCTGGTAATAAAGAAAAGATTATTATGCCCAACACTAAATAAAAAAAACAATTTAAGTTGTGCCACAAAGTTAAGCAATTATATGTGAACACTTAAGTTTCTTTATAAAAGAAAATATTTATTTTAAAATGGTTAATATTCTTTTTATTTAACAAAAAAATAAATAAACTTATAACTATAGGGTTGGGCGCTTCTCAATTATTTGATTGGAAGGAGCTAGAAGAAATCGTTCGCAGAGCTATCCTAGGTAGCAGTGGAAGGCTAGGAGGTGGGTTATAGCCCGTGGAATTGGATTTGTTCGGCTGTGGCCAGTATATCATGTTTATGGTCTCACTACCAGAGTGCTCTTTAGTGCTAGCTATTAATATGATGTAGCCCTGATAACAGTTGTCATTAGCAACGGCGCTAGGATGGTAGCCTACGCTAGATTAATGCTATCCTCTTGTTCTATCTTGAATAAGGATATTATCTACATCGCTGGAGTTAGCAAGCAGCTGTGGATCGGGGCGCAAGATAAGTAATGGCTGTGCAAGAAGGTTTAAGTTTACCGATGGTCTGGATCGCACAAAAACGAATGTTATCATACCTTCAATAAAAGCTCGAATGCAGGATAATATTTTATGACTTTATATTATAAATAAGGAACATAAAATACCCTTAAAATTAATCAATTACGAGCAAATCTCACCTAACGGACACCTCTCTCCAACGAGCAATTTCCATATACTTCTTCTTGATGTATAGTAATTTCAATCCCTTTGCAACGGCCAGCCGAATTTTCGACATTGGGAGATATATTTACTCCTTTCAACGTTCAATTGGGTAATGTTAAAAATAAAGAAACTATCTTTAATATTATTATCTTTTGATATGGATTAGGATAGCTCAGTGAGTAGGGCGCAGTATGGAGGAGGTAAGTAAGGACCGGGAATAAGTATTGGTTTAAACAGTTAACAATAACAACTAGCTTTTGACAAAAACAAATCAATTATATTCAGGAATATTGTAAAATTAGCAAAAACTAGGAATTGTCTTGGAATTATTTCGTAGATAAAATAAAAAAATGTGTTGCTAATTACCAATTACCTGGGTTTAAATAAGTTCTTGGTTATTTTTTATTCCACATCTTACCTTATCCTGAGACCACTTTATTCTTAAAATGAAGTTTAGGTTAGGATAGGTTTGTAAAGGTTACCATACTATAAATCCCTGGAGCCTGCTCAAGAACCCTATGACTACTAATTATCCCTGAAGGTTCCTATATCATATATATTAATTAATACTTTTTTTTAAACCCATTAATGTACCTTCTCTGCCTTAGGCCATGTATTTTTTGTAATTCAATTATATTTAATTTTTTTAAATTAATTATAACTATTAAATTATAAATACTACTTCGTAGCAAACTAATGACCTCATTAAGACAGAATAGAAAATATGATGGAACGTTCTCCCATTATTTTGAACCGACGTCATTAGACCGCAAGAACCCATATTATTACTTTCCCTTTGCAAGGCCTGAAAATATCAAGTTATGGCCGACCTATTCTTCCTTTACAATATAAGGGAGAGTAGAAGGGTGGGGTATTATTTTGAATAGCGCTATGTTGGATGAGTATAGAGAATTTTCTATTGTCATGAACTGCGGTGTATTCTCAAAGACCTCATTCTCAGAGATATATTAACACGTTTTGGGCTTATAATACTCCTGTAGAAACATTATAATAATATTAATAACAGAATCATAAAATATTTTAATTAATTAAATGATTGTTCATGGGTATTTTTTTTAGTGATAATATTTTTATGACAATAATAAACAGATAATATATATATCATTACTCTCATATTTTATTTGTTATCTTAATGATGAAGATTGTGCAGAAAACACGCAAATAAAATTTGTTCTTTTATCTAATAAACAAGTAATTATTTATTTAGTCATATGTTGTTTATCTAGCGCACTTTCTATTGAAAAATATAATAATAATTCACTCAGAAAAATGTCTCGAAAATTTAAAAAAAAATGTAGTAAAATCTAAAAATGTACTATAATTCATTGAGGTTCCAGATTTCAGTCAAACTGTGAAGGAATTCAATTATTATTTTAATCAGGAGTTTGTTGAACAGCCTGTCTTATGAAGTACTATACTATACTGTTTATATGTTACAAGTACTATACTAGTCTATCAGCAGCAACCGCTCTCCATCTTGTAACACCTTGTAAATCTTGTAAAGTTGGCACAAGTCCGCCTCGTCCAGCCATCTCATTCTGGGACGTTCTTGCTTTCGGGTACCGCCTGAATTTTAAAAAAGCAGCTTCCTTGGCAGACGAACCTCCTGCATACGCTACACATGCCCGATCCTCCTCAGCATTCCCTTTTTATTACACTTACTATGCCAGGCTGACCAAACAGTATTCTTAATTCTTCATTTTTGGAGAAAAGACTATATACCTGGGAAAGAAAGATACTTAGAAAAATATATGGACTAGTCTACTCTGATGGAGAGTGGAAAATAAGGAAAAAAATAAAGCCTATCTAATAAAGTAGGTACAAAATTCTTCAATGAGTTGGGAAGTCGAAGAGGTTCGGCATGATCCGGCATAAGATTCCTTCTTCTTATTTTCAGTGTTTTGATCTCTTCTTAAGAGATTGGAACGTTGTAATCATATATAAAGAAATAATCGTTATATGTTTTGTTTTAAAAAGTAAGATAAGAAAGGCCCCATCGGAGGGCGGATGTGGTTTGTCCGTGCCGATTCATAGGTTTTAATTAATTTTATAATGTAGCTCAACTGTGTTAAAAAGTGAAAATGAATCAATCAAATCCATCTTTGTTATTTGGATTTTTATTTATTTTTGGTATTTCTCATTTTTATTTATGAACTCAGTGATTTTCTCCCTGCTAAATATCAATGAAACGTCTATGTTGTTTAACAGTATAATATGAAAAAGTATGATATCTTCCAGTGAGTTTCGAATATCCCAGTTTTCTTTTAACTGAGTGAATCACTCTTTTCTCCCTGTTTGTTTTTAAAATCTACTAGTGATTTTTTTTTATATAGTTTCTTTTATAATCCAGTTATGCAATGATTTTTGGATCAGATATTTTTTTTCTCACCCTTCTATAAATTGTATTATCTCTAACAATAACCAATTCACAATACAAAAATAGGAATGTGTATACAATATTTTTTTTCCTACCCTTCATTCAAATAAATTTTAATATTTTAAACATATGTATACATAATATATACGGAATACAAAGTAAACAAATGTCCTTTCTTTCCTGAAGGACATTTTAAGGTAGGTTTTGGGATCCGCTGTGGACAGGGGAAAACTGTGGCGCTTACTCACCGTCTGCGTTCTATGTGCCTTAAACTAATGTATACAATAATAAAGATAAGTATCCTTACATTGTATGAAAGAGTCAGATTTAACGAGAGAGAAATTTTCGATACGAAAAAAATCCTATTATTCTGAATTTATCGGGAGAAGGCTATTGTTTGTTAATTTGTAAGACTATTAATACAATCAGCTAAAGAGTGGCTTAGTTAATAATGAAAACTTGGTTAATAAAGTTGTATAAAATGATAGTGATCTTTATAAATTATAAAATGTTTGATAAAATTGAAAAAAAAATTCAGAATTGAATTGCAGTGTATATTGTTTTCCCCCCGATCTATGAACATATCTGTTATGGGGGTGGTTCACTGTACATTTTGCATGTAGTAGCAATGTGTTTCAGTGTCACATATGCGTTTCATGTTCCGATAAGTGGTGGTTACGGTCCTAGGTCAAGTAGAGCACAATTTTATCCTTTGGGTATCTCAAATAAATAACTATTTATAAATCAGGGGATTTCTTATTACGACTGCCGACGATGAGCGTCTATACCTGAAATATTAACGCATTATGGAACAAGCATACCTTAGTAAGAATGACATTCTCAAAAATATTGAAAGATTACTATAAAAAGTTAGAATACTCGTAATAATAAATGAGGAAAAAGCCAAGACTCCGACCTTGAAAAGCCATTTAAAAATAAAACCGAATAAGGAAAATATCAAAATAGATAAACGGTTCATTATGTTGTAAGGAGGAATATATAT
>NW_027112702.1:360645-361970 GCF_000696795.3 Halyomorpha halys | reverse complement strand
ATTTTATTATATTAAAATATAATTTGATTTCTTTCTTGTTAAACTATCTATATACATAATGATTATGAGAAAAATAATCTAGAAAATATTTAAAATAACTAAGTTATCAAGATAGCCTTACTTTCAACTAAGAATTTCCCTCATAACCGTTCTGTAAGGCGGAGGGATGCCCTTAACATACTTTCTAGTCAATCTTTCTGAAGGGAAAACAGTATGTCAAGAATCTTCATATGTTCATTTATTTATCTTTGCACGGCAGTACTTCATGATTCCTAGGTTTAGCAATGTAAATAGATTCATTGAATACAATTAATGAATACAATTATATGAAAGTTTCATATAAACTAATGAATTTAGTTATTTGCGAATTGGATTAGTGATGGAATCAACTGCTTATTATATCTTTAATATACAGCGGTAAATAACGTTATATAATAAAAATATATATAACTTCAACACGACACGCACCTATCTACATAATTTTTGTCTAAACTGCACCAAAGCGCAAAAACCTAATTTAATCAAACAATTAACATACGATTAGCGACCATACGATTAACATTATTCAAATGTGAAAAATGAAAAAAATCGATTGGTTTCTTTAATTTTTAAACTTGGTCATGATTTTTTTTTTCTACCAGAAGAATTGGGCATTTATTTTTTAAATTAGTTGAATTTTCGTTAAGACTGATCAGATATGGTTAATTTTTTCCTCCTTGGGGATAATTTCTTTATTCATCATGTTGATATACGACATACGACGTACGAATATTCCTTATATAATCTCAATGTTATTCAATAGGATCACGACGTTGAAACAATTTGGACAGATTTATCTATTGAAGTGCGATAAAATATTTTTTAGGAGTTCAATAAATGTGATATTCGTTTTTAGAACCTCAAAAAACACTGCAATATGAATTTTTGAAAAATTTCAAAAGTTAATTTTTTTTTTTGTACCTAAAATTTTTACTTTGCAATATATTGAAGAGTCAAAAAATATAAAAAAAACCTCTACACGACTCAACCAAGCTCAACGAAACTTGGGAATGATTTAGGGTTCTTTAATTTTCAACAAAGGGCACCAATCAAATCTAACAAATTAGAACAGGAGGTATAAATCAAAACGTTTGAAAAGATTTTCTTTAATTGAAACTAATGTTTCATACTTACAAGGGCATTAAATCTAAATGTAGGATCAACAATCAGACATTCAACTTTCTAAGGGTCATATTAGCGTAGATTGGACAAAACGTTAGTAAGTAATCAACGATTATATGAACAATGGACTCCTAGGCATCGTATAAAGTACATAAAACAAATTT
>NW_027112702.1:344027-360570 GCF_000696795.3 Halyomorpha halys | reverse complement strand
CTGTATTCACTAATATTGTATTTATTCACATTTTTTTTAATGGATAACATCTAATGGATATTGCTAAAGTGTATTAATCTGCTCTCCTAGCAATACATTACTCAACTTTCAGGTTGACAAAATAGTGGTGGTGAAAGGCAC
Source organism: Halyomorpha halys (assembly GCF_000696795.3). Lineage (NCBI taxonomy): Eukaryota > Metazoa > Arthropoda > Insecta > Hemiptera > Pentatomidae > Halyomorpha > Halyomorpha halys. Next base: position 360,429 of record NW_027112702.1, on the reverse strand, counting down.
TAAAGTGCTGAGAGGGAAAGATGAAATGTTTACTTTTCGATTGGTGTTTGCAAAGTTCAGTTGGAAAATAATCATAGATTTTCTAGTATTCTTCTCCCCCCCCCCTTTTAAGTGGCTAATTGTATTTTGACAACATAAATACTTTGTTCATGCAACCTGAACTCATTCAAAGTCACTATTCATTGACCTTTTTGTTTATTGTGTGATATTTTTTATTATTCAAGGCCTTTTAATACTCTCGTAATTTAAAAAGTTCATAACTTTCATTTATTTCGATTTATATTTATATTCATCCCATATCACAGCCCTCAAAGAATGGTATCGTAATTGGAGGATTACAATAAATCCCATCAAATCACCTTTACCCTTCGTCGTAAACCTACCGACTGCCTTAGTCTTCTTCAATAATTTTGATCTTACCCCTGTCGAACAGACCCGCTACCTTGGACTACATCTGGACAAACGACTAATCTGGAATCCTCACACAATACTGAAAAGACAGTCTACTGCACATCGATATGGGCTATTACAGCAGTTACTGAACAAACGGTATAAACTTTCAATTCATTACAAAAGACTGATCTACATGACTGTAATAAGGCCAATTTGGAGATACAGAGTTGAGCTTTGGGCCTCAACTAATTCCTCTCGTATTCAATCCTTACAATCCAAAGTCCTTCGTAACATCTTTAATGCTCTTTACTTTGTAACAAATAAAATCATATATAAAGACCTTAATGTTCCATATGTAACCGATCTAGACCGAACCAGATATCATTCCTCTCTAACCACCCAAACCCACTACTTTCTAACCTTGCTTTTTCTTCCGTTCCTGATAACCCTCAGAGGCGCCTTAAAAGAAGATGACCACGATGTAAAACGTCATTAGAGTGCTACCAACGGGTAGTTTCTTTAGACGACTGTAAAACTCCAATTTACTAAATGTATTATAATGTATAGTTATAAAAAGCAATAAATAAATAAATTTAAAAAAAAATTATAATCATTATAAATGATATATGATGATGATAATGATGATAAATGATCAATGAGTATATTTAAAATAAAAATACAGTGTAGCTAGTTGCTTTATTTTTTCATACACTCGGAAAGTTGAGTAATAAATATATAACTTTTTTGACCCCCATAAGTATGTTGGAAATATAGAATTTTTAATATTCTGCGTTAATTAATTAATTTTCACCTGATTTTAAACTTTTTAGAGTGTATTTGTAAGCCCCAGAGCTTTGTTTTTATGCATTGAGAGTGTTTTTTCTTTCACGTTTTGTGTTTTATAACCAACCAATTGGTCCTCTACACAATTTGAGATCAACTATACATAAAAAAATAATCAAACGGATTCAATTTCAAACGCTCCACTTCTAAACATCGAAACTATTGAACATCGTACTTGGACTGTTAGTCAGATTGTTTTGAGAACCTCTGGGCTCCATTATCGTGAAATGAGATCGGCTTCAAACGTAAAAGCAAAAAAAGAACACTGCATCGACTTTCCTACGTTCCTCCCGATGTAAATCACCAGTACGTTAATTATTCTCCGACTCGGCAATAAATAACACACTCCCCCATTTAAAAATCCATAACCATCGATCGCTGACCTTTGTAGGGCAACAGAAATAGAATCAAAAGGGCCTTTATACTAAATTCATCGAGTCATAAATTAGGGATAACTTTAACTGCCAATTGTCTTATAATCATTTCATATTTTATACGGACTTTTTATATTTTATAAGTGCTCTTCTACTTGGAGAACGTAGGATTAAAGCGTATACGAATGGTCTCAAATAACATTTTCTTCCAATTTCCAAAAATTTACAAAAATATTTTTTATGATCTTGAATGAATGACATATTTTGTGATTATGTTTTCAAAAATGTTCAGGATTATTTTTATTAACTTGTAAAAAAAACAACAAAAAAAAACAAATAACTTAGTCGAACATAGCAATTATATAATTATCACAATAACACAGAATTTGAAGAAAATATCTGGAGTAAAGGAATTTGAACTAGAATAAACCTTAACTTCGTATTTTGTTGAACTCAATTATTTCTTTTCAATTATGAAACTTTTTATTTCGAAATATTTAACAATTTTTAATTAAAACAGCGTAGGTTGGGAACCCTAATTTGTTATTTATCTATCTAGATATACAAAATATTTTATAATACAATAGAAATAGAATTTTTGATGAGATTTAAATAGGATTGATAAAAAAAAATCCTTTTTTATACCGCCACATGCTTGGTCTCAGCAATCCCATTGTCTGGGGCCTTACAATAGTCAGCCATCATATGTCTGTCCTGCCGGGATTGAAATCTCTCCTCCGTTATTTTGATATACTGGTGGAATCTTTCCTCTTGTCCTTCAATGAAATCACCAAGTAAGTTGGATTTGCGGTCCATCCAAGAAGAAAGTTTTCAATTTTTTCTCACTGAAGCCAGGAAGTGATTTACAGATATATAAGTTGTTTAAAAATTTCATTTTCTTTGCAGTTAATATCGGTACAGCCGTTTCGGATTTTACATTGGGGTGAATCCGGAAGCGCTTTTTACATCGACTCTATACTATTCATACATTGGTGATGGCAAAAAGTTGCATTCATCAAGGAGATTCGTTGGCTTACACCGTTTTATAGACACTCGTAAGTGGAAGATCTTCTTAAAATCAGAGACGAAGTATCACCACAATGGTTCTACAAGTTTTCGTCCAGTGAAATTCAACAATCCTTCCCAACTTAAAGTATAAAAAATCCGCGCTTAATTTACTTTTAGCCAGTCAGTCTACATATAGTTTCAAATTCCCAAATTTTATAATAGTATAATTGCTTCGTTTTTTAAAGTAAATCAATAATTTACAATAATGGATTAAAAATGTAGAATTTGAGGCTCAAGGAAGGTTCCATTTCTAGGACATATAAGAGTAATATAATCTAAGACTCATTCATATTCAATTCTTCCAATGAAAAATATTTATTCTGTATTGTAATTTTATTGAATATTGTAACTTCCTTTAATTGAAAATAATAATTTCTTTAATTATAATTTTTTCCAATTTCTTGAGATTGATATTTATTTATTAAATAAATCAATTGGTATCCTGTTTAGTCTCAACTCTCTTTATTATATTAATAGTCCAACGTTTCGGCCTAATCGGCCATCCTCATGGACAATCTAAACATTTAACAGCTTATTTACATTCATTTGTAACAATTATAACAACATTATTACTAATAATATAACATACCTTCAAATATAAATTCTCACATCACATCAAAAATTTAAAAATGTTTTTCAGGCTATTCTGCCCAGGTAAGTCAATTAATAGAGAATTATTATTTATAAGCTTGCCTAAGCTTATGTTTAGTTACCTATTTTTTTCAAAACTTCATTAATTTTTAAAACTATTAATTTTCGATTAATCAACACAATCACTATCATATAAACAAACTATTTAACTACTAAACAAACCTTCCATCCACTCAGGTCAGGCTTGTTATTAATTTTATTCAAATTGGTTTTTGGTATCATTTTTAAATTTTTGATGTGAGGTGAGAATTTATATTTGAAGGTATGTTATATTGTTAGTAATAATGTTGTTGTTATAATTGTTACAAATTAATGTATAATAAGCTGTTAAATGTTTAGATTGTCCTTGACGATGGCCAATTAGGCCGAAACGTTGGACTATTGATATAATAAGGAGTGTAGAGACTAAACAATGATACCAATTGATTTATTTAATGAATAATAATTTCTTTCAAATTATTTTGGTAAAATAAAATAATAACAATCTCGCTACCAACCAACATTTTTCAAAAGAGAAAAAATAAAGCTACCTCGTTACCAGTCCCATAATGACGTGATAGGCTAGCACGTACTAAACAAATGAAAGGGAAGAAAATTCTGTAACGAAATTTTTTTTTAGAGTTCATAGAAACCTATTTAGGGATTTCATTAAATTTAATCGTTCCCTCTATTTGAAGTAATGGTTGCTTGGATTGCCTATTGTCTCCTTTAAGTGAGGCTTTAATTAAAGAAATTCTTTGTTAATTTTTTCATGTTTAATAACCTTACCAGATAATGATCATTGCTTAGCTTTTCTTGATAACCAAAGAGGTTTGAAAATTGAATGTTAAATCTTTGGCTAAATGAAGTTATAATGATGCACATTAACAAATATATCAGAGTATTATTTTTTGAGTTTGTAATTTTTTACTTATTAATTATACTAAAGTTAATTTAATTTTAATTTTAAGACCTCCAGATTGATTTGTACGCTGAGTAATTAATGTCGTAAAGCAATTTATCATGTTAACATCTCATCGATTTTTCGGTCAACGCTTTGTACACTTAAAAACCCATAAGCAATTATGCGATGGTATACTAAGATAGTATAGAATATAATAATTTTGATTCATAAATAAAATGTTTCGAGACTATACTTCTCTCCTTCATTATCAATAGTTCTAATTTAACTGTTATAATAACCATGGAAGTTTAATCAGGTGCATCTGGTTAAAAATTAATAAATATGTAAACATAATGACTTCCTATGGAGCTCCTAATTTTAAAGGCTTATAAACTCAGCTTTGATTTAAAATAATAATAAAAATTAAACGTAAAGCAGAAAATAATTTCATTCTAGGATAAGGATTTTTGTGCTAATGTTATCAAAACTTCTTGACTTACAATACTCTCTAATAATACTCAGCTTATCCCTATGAAACAGATGCGCAATCTATTTTATTTTTTCATTTATTTATTTAGAGGAGGAAATTTAATATAGTCCGGCCATCTATCGTTCGGTGCCAATATAACATAAAGAAATGATAAACATAAATGAAATTTGTGGGCGCTGTGGAGATTTTTAAGCTAAAACAGTAGAATATGAATTAATTTCTAGGGATAAAACTAATAATTCTATTTGAAAAATACAAGTAAAATAATAAGTGAAAAAGCTTATGAAGTGAATACTAATGATACGAATTTACCATCATTTAATTAATAATAATAAGGCAATGAATTCGGAATTATAGAGTGAACTTTATTAAAAATAGGAACAATGTATAATATTAAAATATTAAATATATACTTAGTTTAATATTATGTTATTATTTATTTAAAACCAGATTAGCCTTGGGGGCCTTACATGGTTTATGTAAGAGGTACATTTTTTTTTTTTTTTTAACAATTGATTTATACAGTGTTATAAGTGAAAAACAAGTACAATTAAATAAATTAATTAAAATAATAATTCATAAAAAAAGATGAAAGTAAAGTTAATAATAACAACATTGACATTTATGGATTTAAAAAAATAAATAATTAACTTCTAATGGAAAAAAAAGTAAATTTAAGATAAAGGTGAAGAGAGAAAAAAAATAAATTGAGATAAAATAGAACTTTAGAGTGACAGTATTATGTTATTATTTATTTAATACCTGATCAGCCTGGTGGGCCTTACATGGTTTATATTTTTTAACAATTACAAGACTAACGGTTTAAATTTTCACTAAGGACTCATTTACCAATAATTCTATAACCCCTATTTGGATTTACTGAGTTGTGCTTTGAGACTCCACTAAAACCATCGAATTCCCCTCGTCTTATGTCCTTAAATTTGAAAATCCTCAACATCTCTTACATACTCATAAACCAAACCATCCATAATAACCTCCATGTTCCATATGTTGCCGATTCGCGAGAACCATATATCAATCCTTTCACAATACTTCCTAACCACCCGAACCCACTTTTCTCTTTGATTGCTGATGATCCTCTTAGACGTTTGAAAAGAATATGACTTTGAAACATTTTAAGCTGGAAATGTTATTGAAGAATCTACTGTTTACCTAGAACCCTGCATTATGTCGCTGTATTATTTCCACAGTGCAATCACTATTTGAATTATTAAGCTAATACACTTGTAAATTTCAACAAATAAATAATAAAAAAGAAATCGTAAAAAAAAAAATTCCGTTATTACCTGTAAGGTGCTTTGATTCCACTTTTAAGTAATTGAAAGGAAAGTACTTTTTATTGATAAATATTAAATCAGCAAGTAATGTGGTTAAATTAGCTAATGATAGTCAAATTTCAACATATCCTTTGTAGGTGATCTAATCAAGGCTTAACTAACAGCTGTGTTAAAATAAAAATATACCACTTTTTGTCTTCTGGGTAAATTCAGTTTTCCAATAGCCTAAGACCTTCCCGAAGGTCCGAAACCGGAGATTTAGAAAAAAAGAAAGGTTAATTCGAGTCAGAACTATCGGAGATTTTACATGAGTAACTAACGAACATTACATTTTTATTTATTTAGAATAATTGACGACAGTTATACAATGTACTGTTATGATAATGCTGCCTTATTAAGTATAGCATTATAAGTGAAAATTCTAGGTACGGAAGCTCAGCTACCGTCACGATTAAGTTCATCTACACTATGACAATTCACAAGAATAACACCAACTCCTATGGTGTAAACTGTACAGAAGAAGTGGCGGTATATTTGAACTATCAGGTCTAGTGACAAACATCAGCCAACTGTCACGGTAGTAAAACTACTGTAACCCATTTATTAGTGATTATTATTTTTATTAAATCGTATTATAATAAAAAAAAAATCGTTTTTTCCACCTGGCAGATTATGTGCCCACAACGATCCCACAGGTCCAAGGGTTGAGAACTCCTGTTTTAGTGTTGCACAATATTTTAAATTGAAATATAAGTTTTTATTTATTTAGTTTGAGAAGTGATAAAATTATTTGTTTTCTTATTTCTTCCACAGAATAGCTTTGTTCCTCTCACAAACTTCAACATTGTAGTTAAGGGCATAGGAAACTGGGATAGATAAACGACAAAGTTCCCGTGGGACGGCAACTGTGGTTATTCTTGTGTGTAAAGCCTTGCTAACACACAACTATATCCTGCCTCTGTCAATAAATCTCTGTCTGATGATTCCACTGGATAAAAGTTGTAGAAAAAGTATTCTCTAAATATTATACTATATGTATTTCCAATACTTTTAACAATATTTCAACAATTGAAGTAAAGCAATAAGTATGCACACAATTAGATTGCAACAAGAGTAGGATTAAAACCACTGATATGAATAATTTATGTTCGTATGTCACGTTGCCATCTTCTTTTCATATATCATTGGGATTATTCGGAACATGCTGTAAATATATTTTACGAACTAATGGGTTTATTTGGAAGTTGAAATCAAATAAGAAAACTCTTGAGTTCTATTAGTTGTTCTTTTTAAAATTACTTTTTCATTTTTCAGCGAATCCTCTATGATGATATCGGTTTTAAATAAAATTTATAAAGAAAATTTTTGTGACAAAATTTGAAATGGATTTAACTTAAATACTGATAGAATTTTTAAGGTAAATCTTAACATAGCCTACTCATCTCTCTTTTCTCAGTCCGCCGGTGTTCCTCGAGGTAGTGTCTGAGGTCCCATTCTTTATACGGTTTATACAGCTGACATCCCAACCCACCCTAATACAGTCCTAACTACATACGCTGATGACACATGTATACTTTCTATAAACAACGACCCAACTAATGCATCACAAACACTACAGACACACATAACATCTATTGAAGAATGGTGGTTGAAAACTGGAGAATCAAAATAAATCCTGACAAATCCCATCAGATCACCTTTACTCTGCGTCGTAAACCTCTACCCTCCTGTCCTACAGTATCCTTTCTAAATACTCCACTAACGCCTGTTGAACAGATTCGATACTTAGGACTCCATCTCGACAAGAGACTTACTTGGAATCCACACACAAGACTGAAACGACAAGAAACTGCTCGTAGATTGCGATTGCTACAACACTTACTTGACAAACGCTCTAAACTTCCCATTCGCTACAAAAAATTAGTATACACTGCGATAATCAGACCAATTTGGGCATATGGAATTGAGCTCTGGGGCTCCACCAAACCATCAAATTCCTTCCGCATCCAACCCTTACAATCCAAAATCCTACGTAAAATCCTTGATGCTCCTTATTACGTCACAAACAAACTCAATAAACCACCGATGGGTGGTTCCTTTCCAAGATATTCAAGTGTATATGAAACATACAACATATTTACTTATTGTTTTATTTTGTACAGTTGTAAATTACATTAAATAAATAATAAAAAAAAAATTAAACTCTTCCTTCAGAAAAAAAAAACCTGAGGTCATAACGTATTATAATGCTCACAAAACTGAAGGTGACACTGCTAGCCAAATGTGCGTCACATACAACGTGCAGCAAAATACTCATCGATCGCCAATGACTGTTCTCTATACTATGTTGAACATGGGTGAGATCAATTCCTTGGTTATTCACCTCGGGAATCAATTAGAATGAATTCCAAGAAGAGTTTTTCCCAAAGAATTGTCACATGAACTGTGTATCGGACGAACTAACTTCAACGAAGAAGCCAGCTGAAATCCGGCCTTCACATCTCCTTGAAAATTCGTCTCAAGATCCCTCCCACCTGATGATCGTCCAAAATCAACCCCTTCCCATCTCCAAAAGCGGTCCATATGTTGTGATTGCGTGGTGGAAACAGAAATACATCGGCTCAAGAACTACGCCTGTGTGAAATACAACCAAGGAATTTGCCCCTCATGGGATACCACTCAATGCAACATACTTTTCACCCTGTTCTTGCTATCCTTCATCGGCTTTGATGGACAATGAAGTCGACTTATTTCTGTCCTCACGCATTTCAACTTCATGTCTGACCCCTTTTTGAATTTTTTTTTTGAGGATAAAAGGTCCTATTTTGATTTATATTCATAACCATGATATGCGAATTCCGCATTTTGACTTTTTTTGGTTTCAGTACCTAGATAAATAATAAGAAGTGTTTTAAATTAATTTTATATTTTTCCCTAATTGCCTACATCCTCGGTAATTTTTGGTTTAATTAAATACGGCGATTTAGGGACTTCACGAATTTTTATGTATCCTGTGCCTGTCAGGCTCACCGCGCCCTACGAAGGGTTAACAGTTCACTGCCTCTATCGGAGATTGCCGCATTGGCTAGAAGCAATCAGCAGTTGGCCAGCCTGAGGCCTATTAGTGTGCTAATGCGACAGGTGTCAGCACTGCGCCATTATTTCCGTCAGGCGTCATTATTATCTATTCTGCTTCCATTTCATATGCTGTTATAATATCATTTTAGTAATACTTAATTTAATCATATTTAAATAATATAATAAAACTAACAACCAATTTGAAACTGCCACAAATCAATATTTCATATTTACCACGTTCAGTGTACTAATGTTGAAAAATATAGTTTTACATTTAAATCGGATAAAATTCATACATTTATAAATTTATTTAATTAAAATTAAAACTAAATGTATAAAACAAAAATAGTTTATTATGCAAGGAAGGAGTGGTATGGGTCAGTGGGTAAGGGACTGTACTACTAACACCAAGAACTCAGGTTCGAATCCTACTGTAGGAGATGATTATTTATGCTGTTACTATAACCATGAGTCAACCCAGTGGGTTCGGAAAGTCCTCCAGGATCCACATAGCCTCATAAATTCGCACCCTCAATTGGGGAAAAATCTGGAGGTCAAGCCTGATTCTGACCAATCTCCTTGCACTACCGTTAGTTTAGTAACAGTACTTCCTCACTAAGTACTGCCCCCTGAACCTTCAAGGGTTGTAGTGGTGCAGATATTATTTTTTAAATTTTTATAATCAATTGAAATGATTTTTTTATGGCAGAGTTTAACAAAATAGTCTAAATAGAAACGAAGACGGGATCATTCTTATGATTCGGAATTCTCATCACTTGAGACCGGATTTTTTCACAGTAAAAAATCCAAAATGTGTGAACATCCTAATCTAGGAACAATCAACTTTATTGATTAATTTATATTATTAATACATGAAAAGTTCACCAAACCTTGTTTGAATAAAATAATCTCGCTAAATATTCTATATATCTTTGCATACATAAAAATTTAGTGTACGCGGATTAAAAACTTAATATTTTGCCCAAAATTGAAATTATATATAAGGAAACAACTCCCAGTCCTAAGTAAACACACCAGTTAATGGGCTTCAGGACAGGCAGTTTCAGCATCAATGTACGACAAAAATGTGTGGCAGCAAGATGCCAGGTGACCATTCGAAACATCAGTATAAGTAGATATGATATGGGCGTTGATGACCTCAGGGTTTTATGCCCTAAAGCCCCAGACAATAACAACAAGTAGATATGATGAAAGAATTTTAAACTTTCAAAGAAAGAGACACCAGCACATAAGGAAAGTTTAGCCTAGCCTGGTCTTCTTCTCCGAAAATCTATCAACTCAAGAAATGGCTGGAAACATATTCAAGAAAGTAGAGATGAGAAAACGGAGAATTACAACAAAAAGACGAAATATAAGAATTGGACAGTTAGAGGGCCTAGAGAGTAGATCGACGGAAAGGGATTCGACAGTTGCAGAGCCTAAAGTACAGATCTAATAAAATATTCTTTAGTGACAGGAGCCAAAGCACATATCTAGCAGAGGATTTGTAAGGTAGTAGACCAGAGAGAGTACAGTCTTGGAAGAAGAGAGCACATCGGAAGCAGCATACCAGAGGGGAAAACCAGCTAAGCAGAAACCGGCAACACACCTAGACAAATTTTATAATTTGTAATTTAGAAGTCAGTATTAACATTTTAATCATGAGTAATAAGTATTTACTTTTAATTATGACGTTTATGTCGGCCTTTCTTTCATGAGCTCTCTTTTAAAATTCAATATGTCTTATATGTAAATGCCTGCAATAAACCTAGTTTCATTTGAAAGCCTAACTTCCTTTGATAGTATAGATACTATTCAATTACTTTAATGCGTGTTTAGGCATACTCAATCACTTCCACTATATCAAAGCTGGGGGAGTCTGTGGTAGTCCTAGTCCTTGCTTTAGGTTAATGTATAATACATTTCTAAGAAAAGTAGGTTAGTACATGGGGGGGGGGGATAGAAATAATTAGAGAGATATATAGTATGTATAAATGCAAACATATTTAACAAATGCGTTTTCCGGAACTCCAGCAATCCAATAGCTAGAAGATTAGCAGTCCTTCTTAATATAAAAAAAAGCACCGGGTTGTTATACACAGCGTACTGAATCTAGTTTGGGCATTCCTCATTATTCTAATATTACATATGCATAGAGATTAAATATTAAAATGCATAATAGTTGTACATGATTTTTTTTTGTTATTGTTTTGTTCTTTAATAAATTAGTCTGTCTTATTACTATTAATATAGAAGTATCAAAATGATTTTTACTAATTACCATATAATAAATAATCCTATTTATTCTGATCTACCTACAAAATTCTTTAAGTAGAAATTAAATATTTATTTTATCTTTATCCGATGAAAAGTAAGCTTCCCATTTTATCAGTGTGGTTTTGAGATGGAATAATCATACTTTAATACTAGAAAATCTTAGTGATCTCTGGGAGAGACACTGCGAGGACAAGCAAGTTAGTGCTTTGTGCCTGACCGTTATGAAGCGGAGCATTCTTTAACAGGACCCTTTGTCACTGGCGTTGAAAAAGAAAAAAGAAAGGAAGAAATATGTCTCCTTAAAAACTTTACAAACCACCGCTTCCCGCCTTCGGCGACTTTAAGGACAAAAAGTTTCCTTTCTGTGGGGGCGAGGGCTGAAAGACCAGCTCGGATACTGCGACGATTATCAAACCTCAGATAGTAACTAAATTTAAAACTAAAAACTCATGGTGTTATAATGTCCGCTTTAGGTGAGGTCGAATAGTCACTTCATGATAGGAATTCTGAATTAATAATGTATACGAGAGTACTTTTTTTTTTAATAGCTTTGTAATGAAATTGTTAATTAACAAAGTTATCAATAACATTTGCTCTCAAAGAATTTTTTCGTTTTTTCAGAATAATGACCGTACATAAAACTCATTATTTGGACTTTAAAGGCCAAAGTGTTGCCTAATTATTCTGTACTAATCGCATTTCGTCCTCATAAAAAAATAGATTAATTACTCAGTGGATTAATTTCGAATGTTCTGAATTTTATAGCAAGCTTGTTAATTAGTTTATCAGAGAGAGTGTTATTTCTTACCAAAAACGTTATAGAACATCCTCTGAAATATTAAATATCTCTAGTTTTCATTTACACTAATTACGTATTCAACGGGTCCATTGGAAATGGAACACCAAAAGTGCATGATTTACAATAATTTTTAATGCGATAAGTGGGACGAAACGTTTGTTTTCAGTAAATGAAAACTTTTTTTTTTACTTTATTTACCTCCATCTAGGCTATCTTCCTACAATATTATTATTGAGGTTTAACAAATATAATGGATATAGTAGAAGAAAAAGATTTAATTACATAAAAAGAATTAATAATTTGTATTATCATTTGGTAATTTTTTTTTTCATTTACAACTTTGAAAGACTAAATTTTTTTTTTTTAACTTTGACCTTATTCACACCATATTTACAAATATATGAATTAAATAATAACAAAATAAGAAATAGAAGACAAGGAAAAAATAAATTAATACAAAAAAAAAGTTAAAGTAAAATATCTTAAACACAATCATTCCTATTTACTCAAATTTTAAACAATACATTCTTATTTTTATTTTGTTATTAAAATTCGTACTTCATATATTTTTGAGGCACGAATCACAAATATCATCTTTGTTTCTTTAAAGAATACAACAGTTTAACAAAATACAAACGAAGAGAGCAAGTTGTCGTCTGTATCGGTTGCCTCCGATTTTTCAGTCTCTATTTCTTCATTTTTCTCGTTTAGTTAACTATGAAATTCTTTCATAGTTCACATTTAGACATTTTTTATTACTGCCAGCAATGTGAAAAAGTTGTATCATTAGTTTTGTATTCGGTTCAATATTTTTTAACTTTTAGGGATTTATTCGTTACTGTAAATCTTTCACGCCCAGCTTATGCCATCATCTAAATTATACTTACTGTAATTATACTGTGCACTTCAGGCAATACTGCGTTTTACAGCCTTCTAAATTCTCCGGCTAGCTCATCTTCCTTTGGTTTTTTTACGCAATAATTTATTTAACGCTCAAAGAATAGTTTCGTAACTTCTAACTAGCACCAGCTATGAAATCTCAGAATTGAAAAATAACAAGAATATCCCGCCTTTATATATTGTTGTCAAATTTTATATATTTGAATATTTATATTTGTTAGTTAAATACATTGATATTTATTTAGTGTACTAAAACAATATTCTTTAACATCAAATTTTTCCATGTTCAGTATTTTATAGCTTCAAGTATTTCACTTTTTGAATTTTAAAGCATTCTTACAAAGAGAGAAGAAGTTAGAATAAGGGCTGAACAAAAAAAAGAAAGAGAGAAGAGTCAACTACGTATCTTTTTGTATTTGTTAAGCATGTTTGTGCATATATGCTTAAGGGCACTCCTGCAGAGGGGACGTGAATGCGGAATTAATGAAAGAAATAAAAAAGGAATAAAAAGTGGGAAATACAAAGATAGTGTAAAAGGAGCTTAAGCCAGTAAAAGGAAATCTGAATTAGGAGATTAGGGGGGTTGGGAACACTTAACCCTCTGGTTTTATTTATAATGTCAGCTCTACTTTTATTTGTCGGCTCTAAAACATTTCTTATTCAAAGTTTAATTATTTTTATCGGCCCTCCTTCGCTTCGCTATCTTATTTTAATTTCTCCTTCCCCTTTAATAATATTTCAGTCTGAGACTCACGCTTCTAAAACCCCGTGATGAAGGCTGTAATACCACTTGGTTGGATAGTTAGATTTATTTTAAAAAGTGTGTCTAACAAAATCTAGGAAAATATTGAGTAAACGGCCTTGTGTTATATTTGACGAAAATATTAAATTAAGTAAATTCAGTTTTTTTTTATTTAATCATGTTTTAACTATCCATTTTCTAAAACTTACTCAAAAGGAAGGGGGTAGCTCATTGAGTAAGGCGCTTTATTACTATTCCCTGGGTCCGGGTTCGAATCCGGCTATTGATAATTATTTATTGTTTTTCTGAATCATCTATGAGGCAAAGAAATTGGCTAAGGGAAACAGGAATATTTTTTTTTTAACTGAACGAGGGTTCCGTTGGATTAGAATTGAGTGTTCAATTGTTATCATTAGACCCGTACTACAAGGCTTTCTTCGGTGGCTCAGTCGGTTTTGAGAAATATGTTATTAGGCCGAAATAATGGGTTTGATGGCAAGATTCAATTAATATGTTTGCTGTTAGACGTGGCATAAGCACATTATTTGAGTGATATAGAATTACTGCTTACCAGGTGTAGCCGAAAGGCAAGGTAGAATGTAAATAAATAATTCTGTCATTTTAAACGTAAGTCAACCCCGTGGGATTGGAAGCCCTCCTTGGGCATAGCCAGCCTTTATAAAGTGGGTACAATTGATTCAGAGAAAAAACTGGCGGTTGGCTGATCATGAACAAATCGCCTCCTTACAGCCTGTTGTTAAAGAAACAGAACTTTCTTAACAAGTACCGAACACCTGACCCTTCATAGATTTTCGAAATTCAATTTTTTTTTTCTTGAAGTCTTAATTAATTAATTAATTGAATATATTTATCTTCTTTATCCAAACTAATTACTTAATAAGTATATACATATAATGAGTTTCCTGCTCATTATTATTTATTGTAAAAAATATATAACTTTACCAGAAATATTTATTTTAATGTTTTGTCAAATCTTTCAATGTTTGTATCTTGTTATTTTTTTCATTTATCCCTGACGAAACCCTGTACAGGTGGACAGACCGTTGGTTAACAATAAATAGTTTTATTTGTCTTTATTTATAATAAAGGCATTTTCTTTATTTATAATAAAGGCATTTTCTTAATTTATAATAAAGGTATTCTCTTTATTTATAATAAGGGCATTTTCTTTATTTATAATAACGGCATTTTCTTTATTTATCATAAAGGCATTTTCTTTATTTATAATAAAGGCATTTTCTTTATTTATCATAAAGGCATTTTCTTTATTTATGATAAAGGCATTTTCTTTAATAAAGGCATTTTCTTTATTTATGATAAAGGCATTTTCTTTATTTATAATAAAGGCATTTTCTTTATTTATAATTAAGGCATTTTCTTTTTTTTTTCTTACTGTTTTGATTCCTTTATTGACTGCCACCCGGGAATCAACAAAAGAAAATAATAAATGGTAATAAAAATATCAATATCGACCAATATAAGCTTAATTTAAATATGAATTATATATCATACTTATTATTCTACTAGTTCGTTAGACCTCACATGGTATTCAGGGATCTAATCTGCCTAGACGTAATGACCACCTTAAATGCATGGATATTGCAGGCACTAAAGCTAGTCTGTATTTCATACACGGTGGGGCTAGTTTCAATTACGATCTCCAATAAATTCAAATTAAAAAAAAATGAGTGAGATAATTGAACTATCAACTTCAGAAACAACATTTTCTCTATACATAATTATCTACTGTATTCTCTGAATAATTAATTATAACATCATTGTTGAATTTTGAACCAAAAAATCAAATGCTATAAATATCAAGATATGCCTTGATAATTGAATATTTTCAAAGCTGATAAAATTTAATGGGACTTCTTAGTGATTAACAAAAAAATGCTTATTTTTTTTTTATTTATTTATGTATTTTTATTATTGTAACAATAAAATGTTCTAAAGAAAATTTACCATTTTTTACTTAAATTATAGGTTATAAAAAGTGACCAAAAGCTGTAATTAAAATGATGACATAATATTTTTCTTCTACAGTCCTTAAAAATCAAGATATTGACTCCAGAAATAAAATTTGGTCGCTATTTTGAAATAAAAATTTTCATTTCTATTCAATGGCTGTGAAGGTAATATTCCAAATGATTATCATTACTATTCAATTAAATGACGAAGCATTAAGAGAAATTTGGCATACTGGGGGCAAAAGCTACTTTGTGGTGAAAATTCTATAGGTAATAAAATTAACTTTTAAAAATTAAATAAAAAAAATCATAGGGTCTCTTTAAACTAACTTTCTTTGACAGTCGTCAGCCAATTTCATTGTCCCACAAAAACTAGGCCAAATGTTCCATGAATATTCAGGATTTCACATTCTGGGGCATATTCAGCCTCTAAAAAAGGTCATACTTAAAAGGAATGAATGACGGTCCAACATGATCTCTATCAAATAACCTCCTACCACAACCATTGGTCTGGAAACAAGACTTGAGCTGGAGTAGTACGAGTTTTCCCCCTGGCATGGTGAACTTTTAATAATACTTTTATATTATATATCCGTATATATTCTTATAAATTTT
>NW_027112702.1:309228-343956 GCF_000696795.3 Halyomorpha halys | reverse complement strand
ATACTTTAACCTTTTAAAAAATTCAATTCGCTTTCAAAGTCTTCTGTTAATACTTCAATTTATAATAATATTTGTGATACAGTACTCAACAATAAGAATTTAAATATTTTTTTAGTGTACACAGCGTGCAGAATATTAGACATTTTTAAAAAAATTTAAATATTCTAATTAGTCATGAAAGTTTTGCTTTATTGATAAATCCATTTATTATTGATAAATTAGAATGAATCTCTCAGTATTTCTCATGATTATTCGCTAATATTTCTGATGCTCTTAGAAACTAGAAAGTGTACTTAGGAGAGAGATTTCCAGCTGAAGCAAATCCAGAAATACTAGGTCTTATCCAAGTTGTTTCCAGCTAATATCATTCGAAGAAGAGTTTTATCGAGGCAATATGTTGTGGAAGTTTGCCTGGAGAGTTCTTTGAATCTATCCTACCCGGTTCGGTGGGAAACTACTCCAGAACCACTGTTATATTTGCTACTTCACATCTGTTGCATGTCGGAACTTGCTTTTATTGTTCTTAAGTAGCGTAAGATTTCTTCATAACTATTATTGAGTGAGTTATATCAATAGACGTTATCGCTTGTAATTATTTATTATTACAGCACGATCTATGTTTGGTTTATTCTATTATTTTTTAACTAAGAAAACAGAGTTTTAATTTTTTATAAAATTCCGAATTCAAGATTCCTCGGAAATTTGAAATAGCACATCGATTGAAATAATATAAAAGGATTATTAAAAATCCACCATGCCAGGGAAAAACTTGTACCACTCCAACTCAAGTCTTGTTTCTAGACAAATGGTTGTGGTAGGAGGTTATTCAATCAAGATCAAGCTGAACCGTCATTCCCACCTATTCAGCATGAACTTTTTTAGATGCTGAATATGCCCCAGGGTGTAAAATGCTGAATTTTCATCGTATATTTGGTCTTGTTACTGTGGGCCAATGAAATTGGCTAATAACTCTCAAATTAAGTTAGTTCAAAGAAAACCTACGATTTTTTTCCCTAATTTTTATAACTAAAGTGTATTATCTATAGAATTATCACTAAAAATCAACTTTCGCCCCACAGGATGCCAAATATCTTATAATACTTCGTAATTTAGTTAAAAAGTAATGATTTAGATAATCATTTTGAATATTTCGTTCATCGTCAATGAATAGAAATAAACATCTCTACTACCCATTTTTATTTCAAAATAGTGGCCAAATAGAGGTTTCATCTCGTTTTTTTTAAATATTTTTTTTTTAAAATATTAAGACTTTTGAAATCATTATCTTAAAAGCTTTAGGTAAGTACACAGTTTGAGAAATTAATTATAAAGTTCTCCAGATGTACTTTGGTTACAAGTTTTATTTTAGCCAGAAAATTATTTAATTACTTGTCTTAATAAAAAAAGGGATTCTTACCTTAAATTAGGCTTAAACTTATTTACCTGTTTTGACTTATATTTCAATTTACTAGTATTTTTACTTATGCCTTACCTTTCATTTATTCATAACTTCGTTTTTATTTATGCTTGGGCAATGAAAATTTTAACATTTATTAGAATTTAAATAAAAATAAAAATTGTATAATAAATTAAATACTTGAGATGGATCACAAGAAGAGAAAAGTATGAAATGAATTAGAGTGGAATTAAAAGAATACAATAGAAAAAGTTAAGAATTAAAAAAAACGAATAAATTAACAAACAAAGCTATAAAAAGAACTCAATAATGAGATAGGCAGTAATAATAAAAACAAAAAACAAAAGGCAGGTAAAATATCAAAAAAAAATTTTCAAAAAATGTATTTATATTATATTTAAGAAGAGACTGTAAGGTGTGAATGGCAGTGTAGCTTAAAAAAATAAAGCATTTCTCTCTTTATTATTTTTAAGAAATTTTATTTCAATTCAAAAGTTATTTAAGTCAAATATAGTCACTAATAAAACAAAAAGTATCTTTTATTGTTTAGAATCCAAACTTAATATCCAAAACAATGGATTGACCATAGAAGTAATAGTTATGAGTACAAACCGTATTTTCGTCTAATTGTTTCTTCTGTTCACTATTTATGGATTTCGCCAAACCTCGACAGAAATTGAATGGAAAAAATATTCAAATAATCCTATTTATATAAGGCACAAAATACCAGTTTTTGTTTGTTTTTTCCACGATATTTTTACGTTTTGAGTTTTTGCTGTCCAAAATTGCACGTTCCATACTTTCGGGGAAATATTTTGATTTTTGTTGCAGTAAATTTAATATTTGAACTAAATATTCCATATTATACACATATAGGAGCATTTATGTATACATTTATTTATACATTTTATTTTTCTTCTTTGTTTAATTTATAGTTTAAAATTTATAAATTTGATGAAAAGGAATGCATTGATTGCTATAAGGATAGTTGAATTCAACCCAAAAATGTTGAACAACTAAACACAAGTAATGAACATTCTTGGAATAGTACTAACAAGTCGTTTTGGGTAACTATGAAAAAGTCTCTATGTAATATACTTGTTATAAATGGCGTCCAAAGTTACTGGTTTTGACTTAGTCCCAGTCCGCCTCTTGCCGTTCATTCTTCCGTCTGACTTTGTTGTGACCACTAAGAACTTTTATTTTATTTTTTCAAATATATTATTATATTATTTTTTACCATGTTAAATAAAATTTTAGCATAAAATCAATTGGTCCGATTAATAGGAATAAATCTTTCCATTTTTACATTAATTTATTACCTGTAAGTTTTTTTTGTTTAATAGTGTATTCATATGAAATATACAATTAAAAAGCTAAGCAGAAAAAAATTTTAGGGAAAATTAAAAAGGAAATTTTTCTCGGAAGAATATTTTTAAATGCTCATATTTACATAGCACCTTGTATATTTTTCTAGAATTTAAAATTGAGTGAGTTTTAAGATGTTGAAAATTTAATTCTAAACTTCATCATTGGAAGGTAGATTCATTTAATACAATTGTTTCCACTTCAATTATGAACAAAATATTAGGTTTTTAATCAGATTAGTTTACTTATTATGTGTGTTTTTTAAGATCAAGTAAATAGTATATGTATTATTAACATAAATTAACCAATATATTTGATTACTACATTCTGAGTTCTTATCACACATATGTACTCATTTTGGGTTCTCATCCGGTCTACAATTATCAGGTTTGATCTTTTTTACATACCAGGTGAAATCTTTTTTTACAACCTCTTTTTTTTTATCAAGAACACGAATGACGATGAGAATGAGGAAAAGAGTCTCACAGTTGAAAAAAAAACAAAAGAAAAGAAAATCCTCCTTAGTGCTTCTATTTCTGAAACACGTACCCAGATTCATATTCGTCGAGATCTGGCGATAATAATCGTGAATAATGGCACGTCTTGTATTGAACTGAATGATGGAGAAGTATATATTTATTCTTTAGACATATTCTTTACTAATTGAACCAATTATTTTTTTTAATTATTTGCAAATTGCTATGTAATGATAAATATGAGCTTCAATTATCTGAACTAACTTTATTCACCATTAGCTATAACAAACCTTATTCCAATTTGCTTAAAGAGACGCACTGCAGTGGTTCTGAAAATAGTGAATATTGGAAGAGCTCTTGGAAACTCTTTGGTAAGGAAACTCGTTAACGAATGGTAGAAACGATATTTAAGTTTCTTTCCTTCTTTCAATTAAATTTTCTGAAACTCACTTTTCAAGATTTTTTTTAATTACCAATTTTAATTAAGAAATTCTCGTCTTATATAAATCATTGATCTAATAATTAAGTAGGATCTTGATTTTTACTAAAATACTACTTACTCTGTTTAATTCATATATTAATATTTTTTGCATTCAATACCTCTTAACTGACATTTTAATCCTAATATGAATCTAGTATTAAGAACAGTAACAAAATTAGTTTTAATGGATATAATTTTTTATCCGAATTTTTATTTCATTTTTTATTGTTCCAATAAAAGGTCCGTCCTAATGACCACTTTTGACATTCAAAAACTGTCTGAAGCAAGAACAGTACTTATCTCTTATTGCACAAATGCCAAGTTCAGACTACATTCTTCTGCGATGATAATTTTTTTTTAATTTAATTAATTATAATATTAATAAGCTAATTAATCATCCATTTAAATTTTGAGAAGCAACAATTTATTTTAAGTTCTTCTTATTCCTTATTGTTTTTTGACTGAGGTTATTCTTTTTCTCAGAGCTTTTATATCAACAATGTAGAATTGAATGTCACCAAAGTTTTGTTTTTAAAAACCAATTTTACTAATAAGAATACAAAAATTTCCGCTAATATTTGGAGCAAATCCTTCTTTAACTAAATTAAAACAAGTTTTAAGTCTTTTTAAATAATTAATCTCTGGAAGAATAAAATGTGAATTATTAATTTTTTTCTCTTTGAACCACGTATTACCTTATACCAACTTAGTGATTTCTGTTGCTTTTCAGTATACTCTTTTGAAATTTTTATTTAACTACTATATAAAATACATAAATAAATAAAATTTATTTATATATACTTATAAAATAGAATAAATATATCTAAAATAAAATAATGGTTAAATATGATATAAGCATATTCACCTAAAGCGAAGATTGGTAATAAAAAAGATTTTTCCCAGGTATGCCTTGTAGAGTGCGTGTTTATGTAAGGCCTCCTCGGTAATTGACCGAGGCAAGCTGTAGGATGCAGGTACCTACTCGTCCGGAATTAAATTCCTTCCATTGTTTATCACTCTTTGTTAGCCCTTTTATTGTTGCTTCTGTTGTTTGTTCAATTCTCACGGAACTTCTTGCCTTTGTTGCATTTGCGAATAGGTTTTCTCACATTCAAATCCTTAGTAGAAAATGACTTGAATTTAAGACAGAGCACGTCTAAGGAGAAAATTAGGGTGGACATTTGCATACAAATTATCATCAATGGAACCTAAATTGAATTTTATAATATATAATAACAGGTCATTCCATTTTGATATCCAAAAATGACGAAATTGTAATTTAATTAATTAGGATATCACATTTCTTAACTGCTTGATGCATATTGGGACTCTTGTATCAATCCTTAATTTTGCAAAGATATAAATATTGGACATTTTTTTAAAATTTATTTAATTTAATTTACAACTGTACAAAATAATACAATAGGTAAATATGTTGTATGTTTCATATACACTTGAAAATCTTGGGAAGGAACCACCCATTGGTGGTACTTCAAACATTAATTTAAATTAGAAGGTCCCGTGGCCATCTTATTTTCAGACGCCTCGGAGGATTATCAGGGATTGTTAAGGATGAAAGATTAAGAATTAATGGGTTAGGGTGGTTAAGGAGTTTGGATTGAAAAGACTGGGTTGTTGAAATTTTGGGTCAAATCTCCAACGAATGGGATGTTAAGGTCTTTGTGAATGAGTTTATTTGTAACGTAATAAGGAGCATCAAGGATTTTACGTAGGATTTTGGATTGTAACGATTGGATGCGGGAAGAATTTGATGGTTTAGTGGAGCCCCAGAGCTCAATTCCATATGTCCAGATTGGTCTGATTATCGTAGTGTATACTAATTTTTTGTAGTGAATGGGAAGTTTAGAGCGTTTGTCAAGTAAGATTGGACATTTAAAAAAAAAAAAAAATTTTTTAGGGTCTTGATAAGCTGCTTAATTTTTAGTTTTTAATAGCCTAGTTTTTAGTTATTAACATAAGAAAATATTTGGCCGGGATCGGAAAGAATACATACTACAATATTGCCATATAAGCAGCTTTACGATGGTAATAATATATATATTATAATGGTACAGTTTTTTATTATAAAGTGTATTGATACTAACTAAAATGCTAAATAGAAATATAAACAAAAGCATTGATATAAGTTATAATATTTATTTAGTTTATATTATTTAATATGTTTCTTTATATGCCTCATAAAATGGTTCAGAAATTTTTTTTTTCTGATACAGCGCATGTAATTGTTGAAGTTCATTAGTAAACACTTGCATAGAGTCTTTCAGTTCATACAATATAGATAAAAGATAAATTTATTTAGATTTTAGTTTTAATCAATTTAATGAAATTTATTGATGAAAAAATGAAAAAAAAATTGTTTTCCAATTGTTTAAGTTTTTCAAAAAAGCTAATTGTGAATTACAAATTAATAGGATAAGTGTTAAAAGATATTTTAGACAAATTATTTATTTTATTTTGTTTTGCTGGGCATCAAGCATGTTGATTCTCATACCAAGGATCAAATTTACTGTTTGTATATATTTTAAGTTGTAATACAGTTGTAAATACAAATACATAAATTAATATAAATATAAATAATATTTTGTTTTGTGAATTTTTAAAAAAATTTATTTAAATTCTTGTTTTGACAAAAAGCGAAACTGACCGGAACGTTTCTGATATTGAAATTGAAAAACAAAAACTATAATACTTGGCAAATGTTTTTTTAAAATCGTATGGCCTTTGTCAAATTATTTCCTAAACAAGTTTTCACCCAAATCTCTGAATCTATAAATCATCGATTTATATATATTTTATATAGTGAGCCAAAAAAGAAAAGAATGTAATAGGGTAATGATAACATGTAGATTATAAAATATATTACAAAAAAAAAATGTTGTACTAATATTATTTACGAACTAAAATAATATACGAAAAACTTAATAAAATTTGATATGAAGTATATTCTGAACACCCTCTCATTTTCGCAGAAACGCTTTCCACATATTTGATCTTAATACTTATTTGTTTGATATTAATTGTAATTTTTATAAAAATATGAAAAGATTATGTGTAGGATAATATGCATGCAGTCTCTTAAGCTGTTATAAATTGTTAGAGCGAAAAACCTTGACACAATGAGATAATAACATCAATACATCATTATAGAGACATTCTATTGTTTCATTTTCTCGTTCTTTTAAAAATAAATTTTCCTCTAGTGGATATTTCCTTATCTGCATAATGACATAAAATCTTGTATAAATATCTTTCCCTGTGAATATCCTTTACGCAGAGATTTTACTATTGTCAAAATTGATAGCTCCTAGTTTTTCGATGTTTGAACTATTTTTATAGTTTGTTATTTTATTATATATTATTTGTATCATTGTTATTATATCCCGAAATTATTTTAGTTTTATCCTAATTATAATATCAATATAGTGGCCAGTCAGTGGAAAGAAAAATTAAGAATGGACTATTTGTTGCAACAAAATGGTACATATAACTTCAAACTTATACAAATTGGAGCTATCGAATTAAAATTATTTTGAATTATGCCCTTAAATTTCCTTTTCTATAATTTTATCACTTACCTTCTTAATTGTATGATTTTAAAATATAAACAATTCTATACGAACCCATTTCTGAGAGCAAAAGTAAGGATAGTTTTAAGGCCTTATGAAAGAAAAATCAGATGACCTAAAAGTTCTAATTTCTGATGTAAATAACACAATTTTATATTAAAATATATATAATTTTTTTATTTGCATTTTCTAGCTTTAAATTTTGAAAAGAATGGGTTGAAAACGAAAAATTAAAATATTGACGAAGCAAAGTTTTAAATGGATGACTAAATTAAGAGCTCTTGGTCACGCGATTAGAATTGAACACTCGAAACATGAGGAAAGTACTTGACACTAAATCATTTATCGCCGCCTCAATGAGCTTCCAACAAAGTTGGACCAGATCAAGGAAACAACTGAGTTACCTATAACTTCCGCCAACTTGGTGTAAATTCATTACCACAGAATCGGAAAATTGGCCTTCCAGTTAGCATCGAAGTTACAGTTCTTCCTCTAGTGTCAAATATCCTAGGATGTATGTTTCTGATATGTTCAAAATTAATAAAATCTGAAATAAAAAAAAAAATATTTATAATAAATCATTTGTACTATAATTCATGAAGAGTCTTGAGCATGTTAGAAAAAAAATTAATACTTCTGAGTGCCATTTCAAAACCATCATTTATTAATTTCAGAGTACTTGTTGCTGAATTGAGAATTGGATCTGATAGTAATTTTAAGGAGTAAGGGATCGGTTTTCACTCAGCTTCATCAAGATAGTCGACATAAGATCGTTGATATGTTTGTAGAAATTATTGTAGATTTCATTCATATGAATTAAAATATTTGTAATCTTGGAGCAGATTTTTTTTTTCTATGGGATCAAAGGTATATAAAATCTATGATTTATGGACGGAACTTCTTGGCCCATATTGCATCGTATAAAGAAACCGACATAAACCCCTTTGTTATAAGAGATTTAGCACGGACTCATAAATAAGCTAGAGGACACGGAGATTGTCCCTGGAAAGAAACAATAATTTACGAAGAGAAAGGATCCTCCCCAAAATGCACATATGAAACTCTTCCCCTTTCTTCAGGAGATGATCCTGTCCTCCAGAAGGATGGTAAAGAAAAGTACTTAACGGTTCAGAACATTCTTATCTGCGCGTGGTAAATACTCGATATAGTACAAGATCGTGAGATTTAATTTTTACTCAGGATCTAAAGGTGGATAATTGAAGAACACGATTAAAATTACTTAAAGTTATTCATTAATTGCTTAAACGGCTTTTTAAGATATTTCACCCATCTATTAACAATTTTTTCATAGATATTTGTTTACTGTATACACATGATGGATCCTAGAACCCACGTAACAGTTTAAAAAAAATGAACTAAAATTCTAATTCGATATATTTTAAAATTTTCATTGAATGATTTTTAACTAAAAGCTAATAAAAAATAAATTTCGAAATAAATTGGGATAAAACAAAATACATATATGGTTAACAGGAGAAACGCTAGCAATTACGGTAATGCTTATATAGCAGTAAATATATATTTGAATAGGTATGGAGGTTTAAGTATTTAGAGTCTACAGTAACTAGAACAAACGAAATTGATGAGGAAATCAATGTGAAGTTAAAGTTACTTAGTTAAACTTGTTATTTTTCAATTTCTATCAAGAAACATAAATACCAGAATTTGTTTAGGTTTTTTTATAAATATAGATATAGCAAATCTTTACCCTTTTGTTAAGACTCCTCTGGTCCCAAAGGAATGTTTGAGGTTACTAATTATATACAAAATCATTTGGAGTTGGAGCCATAATAATCTCCAGTTTTTTTTATTTTTTTTTCTAAAGAATTTTTCAATCTTTTACTTTGAAATTATTTCTTTGAAGTCAGACTTTTATTTTCAGTACCTTCTTCGCGTTCTTCATGTCAACTGTTTCAATTTTACAATAATAATGCTATCCTGAAAATGTGCAAACGGAGAACAGCCCAAACTACTATTAGTAAATGGAACATGAGGACAATACTGGCCCAGGTAATGGTATTTGCGGATGAAATTGTCCTTATAACAGATAATAAAGAGAACCTACAACAAGCTGTTACTGAATGGGAAGCTGAACTTGAAAAAAGGGAATGACCATCAATGTCAGGAAAAGCAAAATAATGCATTTAGGCCGGGAATAGGAAAACATTGAAATACTTAGCAAAGGTGAACCAATAGAAATGTTGGACGAGTACATTTATCTAGGAACAGTGATAAGCAGGAATGGAAAGGTAGACCATGAGATATCCAATTGGATAAAGAAGGCAAACGCAATATACTACCACCTCTGCTACACAGTTATAGGGAAAAGGGAGGTAGATAAGCACATAATTTCAAGGCTATATTCCTACCTACCCTCCTTTACGGAGTGAAAGCTGGGTACCACTTGATAAGCATCTAAGTCACTGCAATGGAAATGAGATACCTACGAAGAGTGGCAGGCCGAAATAGGAGGGATCCCATACGAAATGAGCGGACAAGACAGGATGTTGGAACTGTCTCCATAAAGGATACCATTGAAAAGAGACAACTTAGATGGTTGGAAATCTCTGTCGGATGAGTGTAGACTGGGATCCAAGAAAATATTTTGAGGCCAGACCAACAGGAAAACACCCAAGAGGGAGACCCAGAAAGCAATGGAAGGACTACATCTCTAGAGTGGGAGAGAAAAGAGGGAAAAACTAGGAAGCCATGAGGGTGCTGGCTCGGGATCGAGCGGCTTGATTTGCTTGGGCATAGGCACCTCCACGCTGAAAGATACTAAGCAGGAAGAGAAAGAAGAAGAAGGTAATAATTCGAAAAACAGAGTTTCTTATCGATTATTTTATATTGCTTATTTTTGTTTAAGCCTTTTCTAAAAAAAAATGCCCAATCACCTAATTCCTATTCACAGTAAATATTCACGAAAATAAAAGCAAAACATAGTAGAACTAAAAATATGTTTATACTAATATAATATACAATACTTTGATTTCTTAATATTCATGTTTTCTGTATAATTATAATTTATTGATTATATCTAGGACAGACGAATTAAGTAAATTTTATCCAAAGTTTAAAAACCCAGGAAAACATTGCATAAAAATAAATATGACTTCAGGGATAAAAACCAATAAAAAGTAAAAAAAAAAAAAAATTAAATACAAAAAAAAAAAAGACATCCACAGAAACCTCAACGCATGTAATCAACCAACCATGTAAACAGAGATATGATAAGAAAATGTGCAGTGTTTCACATATCCACCACTGATAGAGCCTGTGGTCGTATGTTATATATACAACTACCCTAGACTAATAGTTTTGTACATTTTGACCAAATACCCGCTCTGATTCTGTCCGTACGATAAACAACTTTTAACTGGTCTATCAACATCCAATTTCTATACTCTACTGTTTCTAATTTACGTTGAAATTGTTTCCAAAATCATATTTTCTTGAAAATCGCCCAATGATAAACTAGTTTTTATATCATTCCGAGTGCTGTTACGTTATTTATGGAATGCTTTGGTCGAATGGAGCTATGCAACGGAATAAGGTGGGGCATCTTTGTGGTGGCTGTGGGGCGTACCTTTATTACTCCTTTTGCGCCTCGATATTCAGTCCCCTAATTCGCTCAAGCCTCATTTGCACGCCATTCTCCTAGTCTCTGACCACCAGATAGCCGTAATAAAGGGTCAAATAACCATGGTTGAAAGCAATACCCCGCTTCATTCTAAGACACCTTCGACAGCATAGTTCCCTTAGCACCGTTTATTTTTAAGGATATTCTCTCCCAGAGTATTCCCATTTATTTAACTTCTTAGTACACTAATATAACTTATCTCCTAATGGTCTGGATTTTTATTTATTTCTCAGCTGAAATTCTCTATCAATCTCTCATATTACCCTTTTCTCAGTGTTTTATTATCCATTAGTGGGTGTGATGTTGTGGGTCACATCTTTTCTATATATTCAGAAACAAACATTAATAAAGAAACAAACATTTAATAGAAAATAAAATAATCTTTATCTAATTCATAAATGGTAAAAAAAGATTTGTCGAATGATGGCGTTTTGGCCGAAATTAGTCGAAATCGCTACAGTTGCCGACCTTTTATCTCGTCCTCACCAGTGATTCTTTGTCTTTTATTTCTTAGTACTTATTGTTAAGAATTGCTCTTACTAGACCTTTGAATAGTAAGATACCGTTGAACTAGTAATTTTTGTTTTTAATTGGCAAAATCCTCCGTTCGATACCTCTACAGCCCGAGTGTGAATATCAAGATTTTTTTCTCAGGGCAGCCACGAAATAAATATTAACCAATCCAGGTTGGAATTTAACCAACAATCTTCTGAACCAAGTGCTCTGGGACCCTCGCTCATTTACTTTTTTAAAACCTGAAAACAATTAAGGCTTTTTGTTTTCTATTTCTATTTCCTTTCTGAAACTGAGAGCTTGCGATGTAAACAAGGAAGTCGGATTCAAGATCCCAAAATAGAGGTGTCTAAAATGATGAAGAATAAAAAAACAAACAAACTATGTAATAGAAATATGTGAATTTGTGTCTATTATAAAGTTTCCTTTTTGAGATTGGTTATTTTGGCTTAATGCTGTGTCCATTTATCACTTGTACCAATTACTAATGATTCATTAAAACAGCCTCATTTCTCCCCTCCAATTCCTATAAAACATTCTTCCACTTATGGAGTTTTTATTTATTATTTTTATTTTTTACTCTTTTAATTAATTTTTTACTCTTAATTTTTCAGACTCAAACAAATGAAATATTCATCAATCGACAAAATATATATATTTTTTTAGCGGTTTTGTTGCTTGTTACCTGGAATGCACTAGTCTTCGACATAATTATTATTAAGGTTAGTAATTCTACTAATATTTTTTTTAATTTCAACTCGCTAAATTGGAAAAAAATAAGAGTTTTTTTAAAAATTTTAGCTCGCTATATTGGCAAGTTTGATTTTTTAGTGTTCAATTTTTTAGAAAATCCTTTTTTCTATTATGCATGCATATGTACGTATTGTATAAATTTAATTATAAAGGAGGTTACAAAAAAAAATAAATAATAGAAAATCCTTTAAATAAAAATGGTGCTACTTTAAGTTTACATTGTTATTTGAGTCAATATTGTTCGCCCTAAAACACACCTTTATTTTTTCTTGGAATCGAAAGGACCGAAATGTAGTGTTTCTAACAAAAAAATTAAATTTACACACTAAGGTTCTAAAACTTGATCAGTGGTCCAATTTCATAATCCAGACAAGGGACTCTTCTTTGAAGAGAGCCACCTGTGCAAAGAGGCTAAGGAATAGATAGATTGGGTTGGGTTGGCTCTCCGCCAACACTTTAAGGTCGCAGGCTAAAAGTCAAGGCGTTCCTTTTGTGTGCCTTGGGCTTCATAAATTGCCCTTACACATTTTGCGGGATGAGGAGGGTTCATGCACTATTGATCCGTGTGTTCTCGGAGTATTCAATGCTAAAAAGAGAGTTATTTGTTAATTTTTTTTTTTTACAGATGTTATTAAATATTTGAACTGAAGCGTTGCATACAAATAATAGTACAAAATACAATATTACTAATACAAAATTAGCCAAGACCATTTTTAATACTTCAATAATCTTGTTTATTTATTTTATATCCATTATCCATCTTCAAATGATTACATTAGAAATAGTCAAATCTTGTAAAAATATACAAAAACCTTTAGTGTGAAAATTCAACTATTCAAAATTGTATATTAATTACAATAACTTTATTAATTGGGAAAAAAACCATTATTTGTAACAATTTTATGTATTTTCCTTAATACTTTGACGTCTTATATCTTCCTCATTTTAAGGAATTTGCCCCGGTTATACTATTATTTGTTGTTAATATAATTTTTAACAGAATATATTTATTGTATATATTTTTTTTCTGTTGGCACGAAGGTTCTACGCCCGGTCTGCGAGTTGCCTTCAATTGGGTAACGGGTATGAGTGATCGATCACCCGCATCATGTGGTCACACATCCAAGTACTGATAACACTTGACTTCTATTATAAAACGTCGTAGACTAAACAGCTACACTGACTCCCATTTATTATCTACATTACCTTAATTTTTAATTATACCTACTTTTTTATAGAATATAATTGGCATTTTATATTTGGTATCCATACAGAGATTGTTGCGAACGGATTTCAACGTCTAAAGAAATTTCAGAAACGCTGTAAATGACAGGTTATGCTTGTATTGGTTATCGCAATTGAAAGATTGAAAAAAAAAATTCTGTTAAAGAATCAAACTATCACTCAAAGAATTATATATATATAATTTAACAAAAAAATATTTGATCAACAATAATAAATTATGGCGCCTGCTCAGTGAAACTAATAATGATTATTTGCAGGACGCCTGATTGTTGAAACTAATAATATCTATTTGTTTGTCCTGTTAATGAAGGCCGTGGAAGTAGATGACCAATGACGACAAAGTATGACAGTAGAAAATCGCTTTTATAAGTAGACAGTATGCCATGTGTCGTACGGCAGTAGACGGTGTCTGCCAAGTGCCTCAAAGCCGATTTGTAACATAAACATAGGCAATGCAGCCATTTTGAGATGCATTTTTATTTGTAATCAGCACTTTTGCCATTGTTGCGGACAACCAGCGTATGACCTCGTTTACAATACACAATTACATTACCAAAATTCAATTAAATAATAAATCGATTCTTAATTATTAAATGTATTAAAAAAACAATTAAAATTTTTCAATCTTCAATATAAATAAAACAAAAGGAATTAAATTTTGACGTACACAAACAATGATTATAATTATTATACACTTAGTAAATAAAATTATGAATAAATTCAATATAACGGGGTTGTGAGGTTGGATAAGGGTTTATGAGATTTTACTACTTCTAATAATTAGTAGATCCACCGGATATTGAACAGTTTATTCGTAACGTCGTCCAAAATATAGAAGTAAGTGAAATCAGAAGTAGTAGAAGGATTTTTTCATTGAATATGAATAATAAAAAAAATTTGAAAACATGTAATTAATACTTTTAATAGTATATTATCGCGAGATAAAGTATTTTTGGAAAAAAATAATCATTTTGCCTCGTGATAATCAAGATCAATAATCAGAAGATGTTGTTCTTGAACCTTTTGGGTGTTGTGGGAGCTAATCTACCCTGATATTATCAAAGTAGATTCACGTACTGGCACTGTCCTTCAGTACCGGATCTTTTTTTTGTGTTTAATATCAAGTTTTTTTTTTAATTAGACATACAATCCTAATGCAAAATATTTTAAAATAAAAAAAATATTGATATCGATTTCAGTTAGCTGTGTTAATCTTCAGATTTGAAGCGTTTTGGTCCCGTTTGAAACAATTTTCATTTGAGTATAACGTAGAATTTAAAAAAAATAATAATAATAAATAAACATTTTAAGTATAACCTATTACATTTTAAATTCTTATAAGAAATTTTTTTTTATTATTATGAGAGAATGAAGAATGTTATGACAAAAATAATGTTCCTTAATAATAAGTGATAAATTTGGTGTTGACGTACCTCCTAGAAAAGTTTAATATAATAAGATATGTATACTGACTGGTACTGGCAATGGTATTTGGCGGGGGAATATATCCTAGTGGTCCTTTTTGACAACCCCTGGGGGTTACCTAGGTTGCCGCCGCGTACTAACTAACCAAGGGGGGAGTGTCAAGTTTCATTCTTCGGCACCACCGAAAAATTAATGTTAACTGCCCCAGGTGGAACTCGAACCCACAACGTTCCGAACCGAGCGCACTGGGACATGCGCCACAACCCGCACGGCCGTCACGTCCCTAATGAGATATATATAACTATTCATTAAATGGTAATATTTACTTTACTCGAAATCAGGTCCTGTTAACGTACCAGAGTGTGGCCATTACGACGGAAAATACTAGAGAGTAATTTCACTGTAGTTATTATTTAAATAAATAATCCTCCCTTTCAATTTCTGTTCCCATGGAGGTAGCTAGAAGTTTTTGAAGATCCCGAACGGAAGCGGGTCTATAAAAAGTTATAAACGAGGGATGAGAAAAGTCAACAGGAGACCAGCCTATAAAACAATATTATGTTAACTTGCGCCCTCGCTTCCCCTTATTTATTTTCTTTCTCTTCCTTCCACCTCCGTTTGCACAACTACTGCACGGCTTATGCATGTTACGATCCATCTAAAGGATTGCCATGTTCCGCTATAACAACATTATAACGGGAAAATTTTAGTAGCCGTTTTTTTTTAACAGGAAAATAAACTCACCCTCTATTATAAAAACCTTCCTATTGTTTTCAGTACTCTTTCGTGAAATTTTTGGGTGTCCGGAAAGAATATATATGAAAACCCCTAATATAGAAGCCTGGAAGCATGAACAGAGTTACATAACTTCATTGAGTTTGAAGGAGTTATCAAGGGCTATGATCAAAAATAATTAATAAAAAAAAAATCAACTATTTGATGACGTTTCTACTAACTATGTAGATCATAAAGGCTGTTGCGATGGGAGGAGATGTACAAAAATGGATAAGGAGACTTAAGAATTCTTTTTTAACCAATTTTAGAAACATCAAATTAAAAATACCTAAATTTTAATAATGTACTATTGTATAACTGAATTAATTATATCGTATAGACTGTATAACAGTGGTCACCATAACAGCATTTTTTATTGATAGCAGTTCTGTTGTTCTAAGTTGGGTGTGATAATTGAAAAATCATATAGCACCAGTGAACACTTTTTCGCTACATTAACAATTGGCGTAGGAATAGTGGTGACTATAAAAGGTTTTTGAAAATTAAGATTTTTTTCTAGAAATATTTTTTGAAACCCAAAAACTGCTTGAAATAAAAATAATTATGTCTAAATAAGAGGATGAATGAAAAATCAGAAATTATAGACGGATATATTGAGTTATTTAAGAAATTTTCCTGAAAATAAAGTGACGAAATTCCACATTTTTAAAATAAATATATAGCTTTATTTTAATCTTATAATTAGAAGTGCCCATTTGACAAAGCGGATGGGAATGGCCCATAAACAAAACAAGAAGACGGATTCATATAAAATATAATTAGGTCAATATTGTTTAATGAATTATGCCTAAAACAGATTTGACAATGGAAACATACTGAACTTTGTTTTCATTACACTTTTCCAGGTATGTAGATATACACTGGTAACCAACCAGTTCTAATAAGAGTGAGAGGAAGGTCAAGTTTTCCGTGGGACCGTCACGAAATAAAAATAAACTCCCGTGGTCGGGTTCAAACCGACCCTGCTAAAGCCTCCAGAGACACGGAGTCTTTGAGCTATATGTGGCATTGCGAGGTAGAGCTCGAACCTTAACTGACTCTTGTCTAAAGCGGCGCCGGTTCGAATCCGGCCCGGTAGGGGTGTTCGATTTTATTTCTGTGGCGTTCTCATGAAATGAAAACCTGACCCTCCACTATGAATAGAATGAGGTGGTGGCTTATGGATAATCTTTCCCTCCCGTATGTCAGAAATCTGTTATCGTAAAATGAGGGCGAATTTTTTTATTATAAGAATATATTTTATACAAAAACAACCTTACAGAATGAGAATGCTGAACTAAGAAATATATATATTTTTTATTGAACTAAAAAATAATTTTATGAAATATATATGTTTGAAATTTATATTAAGAAATAATATACACGATGACAAGAAATATTTAAAATGAATGAGCGTTTTTTTTATATGAGTATATATTTATATTTGTTTATATTATAAGTTATTTTTTTCATATGAAGATTTTATATTAATATATTTTAAAACTATTTTCATAAATTATTAACTAACGCATACTGGCTGGAGCGTTATGTTATGGAGAACAATGAATTGATTATTCTCACTAATCGTCCTTAAATGCCCGAAATAATAGCTCTGTGAGTCCTAGCCATTAGCCATTAGAAATTAGCTCTACTATCCGAGAGACAGGAGAACTGAGCTCCTTAACAACAATCCCTACAAATCGACTAAGCCTAGCTGCGGAGCTAAGGAACTTGGGGCTTAGAACAATGATAAATCCCCGGCTATTAATCTCAGAGCGCAAGGTGAGGCGCATTCTAATTATAGGTTCGCAAGTGCGCAGTATAGTAATTAATTATTGCTTTAAGTTGTCCCCGAGGAGGAACAAAACAACGCCTTCTCGGCCTCTGTTTATCGGAGCCTTTGTTAGGACATTGATTGTGTTCAAGATGTGGTGGAGATAGCGGTCTTCTGACTCTTTATTTTCGATTAGTTCAAGTCAGACTTCGAATATGAATAGAACTTGGGCGATCAATTTAGGTTGGATACGATAGTAGTGGTAAAGGTCGAAATTTAAATATTCATAAAGTAGTCATTTAAAAATTAAGATGTTTTTTTAAAATATTTATTTATTGCTATTTACAGCTGTACATTTAGTAAATCTGATCTAAGTTAAATTGGAGTGTTACAGGCGTGTAAAGCAACTACCTATTGGTAGCACTCTAATGACATTTTACATTAGCTGGTCTCGTGGCCATCTTCTTTTCAGGCGCCTCGGAGGATTGTCAGGAATGGAAGAGGATACAAGGTTAGAAACTAGGTGGTTTGAATGGTTTTTGTAATGGAAGGATCGATATCTGTTTCGGGCTAGATCGGTTACATAGGGAACATTACGGTATTTATGTATGATTTTATTTGTGACAAAGTAAGGAACATTGAGGATTTTACAAAAGATTTTGGATTGTAAGGAATGAATACGAGAGGAATTCGAAGGTTTAGTGGAGCCCCAAAGCTCAATTCCATATGTCCAGATTGGCCTTATTACCGTCATGGAGATCAGTCTTTTGTAATGTGTTGGATGTTTAGACCGTTTGTCTAGTAAGTGCTGTAATTGTCGAAATCGTCGTGCAGTGTCCTGTCTTTTCAGTCTTGTGTGAGGATTCCAGGTTAATCGTTTGTCCAACTATAGTCCAAGGTAGCGGATCTGTTCGACAGGGGTAAGAGTAACACCATTAAATGAAACTGTAGGGCAGTCAGTAGGTTTACGACGAAGGGTAAAGATGATTTGATGGGATTTGTTGGAATTTATGAAAATTAAGATGTTAAAATGAGATTTTGTACCTTATCCTACAGACAAATCTGTATCCGTACAGCCTATGAAGAATCAGGTATTCAATATTACATAAGGAATTACTGTTTCTTGAACATGGGTTGGGCAAGAAGGAGATTTCTTCAAGATGTCGCTCAACTGATAGATTTTTCCCCTAATAATTTTGAGAATATTAAGGGACTATATTCTATTCAACAAGATTTGGCCAGCGTTTCTCGTATTAATAACATCAATTAAAGAATAAAGTTGATTATTGTAGAATTGGGGTGTTTAATTTACATATGTTTAATATAATATATTTAATATATATATGGGGTTTTTACTGGTCATTTTTTGTTTTTTATTGCAAAAAACTCCAATCTCTAGTTACATGTATTAATTTCTGTTTAAGTTATTTTAACCTTGCTTCCTCTTCCATTCCTGGCAATCCTCCAAGGCGCCTGAAAAGAAGGTGGCCTCGTGACCTTATATTGTAAACTGTTTTAGAGTTCTACTACTGGGTAGTTTCTCTACATCCTGTATCATATCATATGTCATTATGATCAAATTTACTGGTTGTATTTTTTTATACAGTTGTAAATATCAACAAATAAATAAAATAAAAAAAAGTTATTTTAATAAATTATGGCATAAACAAATCATTTAAATTAATTATTTTGTTGTTATGAGAGGTAGTGAAGAGAGAAAGTTAGTGTTATTTCGCTCAAAACATTAAGACACGTTTAACAGACATTCCAGTAGGGTTTTACCAAACGCCCTTTCCTTGTTTTTTTCCTCAGTTTTTTTTTATTAATACTTTTATTTTTAATTAATTATTCATTCCGTTACTCAATATAAAACCGCATTCTCAAAGTTTGCCCTAAAAAATATTCAAATATTCTGTGTCAGTATTAGAAGCACAGCAACACCAATGCCTTACACCATACTGGACTCAAAATATCATTATTATATCTTATGATGTTTTGATGAAAGTTCACAGGTTTCTAATAACAAAAATCATTAGCTCTATGAGTAACGTACAAGCAACAGATAAAGGTGTAATCTGTTCAAATTTTCTGGTTCGTGTGTCAGGTATTAAGCCTAATTTTCAGTTTAATTATGCAAAAGAATAATTGCAGGCAGCATTAAGTCCTTAATATTTGATTATTACTTTCAAAGTGTCCTGGTTTGGAAGTTGCTCGTACCTACTAGGGCTTTTACTCTAATTGGAATTTAATATTCGAGTATTGCAGACTATATTATTAGTTTTGATTAATTACGTTGTTACTAGAGTTTACTAAGCTAAGTGTGAATTTGCCCTGGTATGATGGAATTAATTACGTTTTTAACCAAGTTCGCATAAGCGGAATAATATAAATTTAAAAAAAAATACTACAGCTAGCTTAATAAATAATATAGGGCCGCTCGTAGCTCAGTTGGTTAGGTCCAGTCTTACCTATTTGAGATCTGCTGGTAGTGCCGGTTCGAATCTTGCCTGAGGCGTTGACTTTTTCATTGAGCGGCTGTCCCACAAAATGAAAAACTCCCCAACTATTGTTAGGCATGTTACGGGGTAGAATACCATATACCGTAAAGAAAATGGGAAAAAAAAGGTGTTTCAGATTTAAATGTCTTAATTGAAAATATGTATTAAGGGTCTCAACAGAAGAAACAAATTTTCTATGAACATTGGCCCGTTAACTCCCTCCCTTTCCGAGCTAAGCTCGCCGCACATAGCATAAACATCGATCCTCTATGCCCGATTTGTAGGGTTCCAGACACCATCGAGCACGTTGTATTCATTCGCCTGTAGCGCCTATGAGGCACTGAGAGCCAAGATGATGAGGGAGACAGGACTCTCTGTCTTCTCTATGTTCTGATGAAGAGCGATCTCCCAGAACTGATGGAGGAAAAAACTACCCCCACTACAAGACCTTCGTGTACGGGTGAAATGAAGCTATGGGCTCTTCTCATTTCTCCCTGGGTAGGGAGTAAAAGAACAGAGAATAAGAGCAAGATATGTTGAAGCAATGAGTTGTACCAACTGCTTCGAACACCCGTATTGCCTAAGCAGGCAGGTTAGGGTGATAAATAACTCCCTCTTTAGAATATATTTATGCCTAAAGATTATTTTTTGATGATAATAAATCAATTGGGTGACATTAAGACACACGTGTCTGTAGGTACACTGGGCAAATTTACGGCCGATTCGCCAGACCAAAAATATTCGCTACGAGCCTTGAAAATACCCATTTACAAATATCCACAACTTTACCCAGTATTGGGGAATAAGTGCGTTATAACTGCGACTTTATGATTGTTACAGTCGTATTGTATTGTCGGAATAGTTCTGGCCTGACAGTTGAGGGTATTAGTAATATCAGTGAAGCAACTGTCACGTTAACATGTATACGCCTTGATAGTGAATTAAAAAAACAAAAGTCAAAATAAAAACCAACTAACAAAAGTCGTATCCACTTCCATAGAGTAACTTTTTATATAATTATGGTCATGAAAGAATTTAGTGTCACGATATGATACACTGTTGTAGCAGTTTTTCTCAATGGGTTTCACTTTAATCTCCACGTTTAACTGTTATATATACCCCTTGACAGTGAACTGTCACAACATATCAACCTTATCAAATCTAACGAAAATAGACCGGAAAACATAACTC
Source organism: Halyomorpha halys (assembly GCF_000696795.3). Taxonomy (NCBI): domain Eukaryota; kingdom Metazoa; phylum Arthropoda; class Insecta; order Hemiptera; family Pentatomidae; genus Halyomorpha; species Halyomorpha halys. Next base: position 322,793 of record NW_027112702.1, on the reverse strand, counting down.
TCATATTTTTCTTATACCATAAAACTGAACCCAATCCGGGTGCCAAAAACAAAACTACCCCCAGGTACTACAGGTACCCCAGGTACAAAACTACCCCCTTAGGCCCAAAAATTGCATTTATTCCAGACCTAAAAATAAATCTAGCCGGGGCTCCGAAAGTAAATGTCATGGATCCCAAATGGTTTAGGTATGTCTAAGTTCTAAAATTTAATATCTAAAGAAAGATAATAGCTTGTTAGTAACAGAAAAGTTTTCTAACAATTAACTAACAACCAAATCCATCAAGTAGTGCGACAGTGCGCTTACGCTCTAGATATAACAGGAAATCGTTTTACCAGAAAGTCTCGCTCCCCACCGATTTCTAATGGTGAAAAACACCGGAAAATCGGATAAAAATTCCTGCATCTCCAGCACTAGAGCGCTAGTAGTCGCAACAATAAAAAAAAGAATTGAAATAAATCTACATTCATAACATGTGATACAATTATCAATTTTAATAATTTGTACTGAAATGTTCCTTATGTAACCGATCTAGCCTAAACCCGATATCATTCCTTCCATAATAAACTCCCTAACCACCCAAACCCACTAGTTTCTAACCTTGCTTCCTCTTCCTTTCCTGGCAATCCTCCTAGGCACCTGAAAAGAAGATGGCCTCGTGACCTTATATTGTAAACTGTTTTTAGAGTTCTACTACTGGGTAGTTTCTCTACATGCTGTATCATATCATTATGGTATTATGATCAAATTTACTTGTTCTATTTTTTATACAGTTGTAAATATCAATAAATAAATTAAAAAATAATAATTTGTACTCAATTAATCAATTCAACATTATAGAAAGTTATAAAAATTTCAATTTTTTTAATGTAGCTTCATCACTCTGTATATATTGAACCTAAAACTATTATTTTCATTTTTATTATGGCTTTTTGTCGAGTGGTTTAGCGTGAAAAAACAACATATCTTAGATAGAAAGACTATTATATATTTATTTTACATGATAGTTAACATTAGGAGGAATAATGAAGAAGAAAATTAAAACTAGAAAAGAATTAGAGAGCAATTACCTGATATATCCAGCTTATATTAAGTATCTTAAATATGTAGCCTGCCAACGGAGAAGAGGAAAGTCCTCTTTTATTTCTGGATCTAAGTTGGTCCACCCATATATTTTATTACTACGGGGATGATATCGACATGAGAAGCAAATCGTTTTATTATTCCGGTGCGGTGGGTGTCCAAGAAATCAGAACAAAAAGCGCTATAACTCAGCTGTCAGTCATTTGTCAGTCTGCCTGTTTATCCCTCATATTTGTACCCGTCTGGAATGTGTGTGGGGAGAGGGGCGATTTACATCTGACATGAGTCTACTGCGTTATCTGCTGTTTTGTTTTTTAGGGACAGCATTATTTGTAATATTCATGCAGAAAAATTTCATTTACCTAAACGAATCACTCTATTAAATTCATTTACTCAAGACTATACACTCTAATCAAGACTTTTTTATTATATTGAATGTTAAAAATAGTGTACATTTATTTATTTACATTGCTAATGGACAAACCGCTGTACTTCCTCTCTGACCTGGGTTCGAAACTGGTTGTGACAGCTAATTATTTATTTGGTTGTATCAGTTTTAAGTTAACTATTTTGGCTAGGCACACTCAGTCTCTATGAAATAGACATATTAAATAATTGAGAAAAAAATTAGTTTGATCTTGAAAACATTATGCACGACTTTCACAACTGTTGTTCAAGAAACAGTACTTTCTTACAAAGTTTAGAACTCAGGGCTGCCTTATTCAAGACCCAGCCCCATGTCAAGTATTCTTTGTTTTACTAATAGCATGTCTAGAAAAAAAAAATATATGTTTTTTTTTTAATTTGGTGTGTTCCGTGTGTCAAACTTGAATCAGTCCCAGCCTCGAACCCAATCGTTAGATTAAGGGGATAAATATTTACTCCAACTTAATTGGGGTGATAAAAAAAAGAAAGAAATTAAAATAAAATAAAATAATTAAAAATGATAAAATATTCTACTTATAATACAGAACATATATAATTTGGTGGTATGCCTTTTGTGTATTGTCTATTCGCTTCTCGTTCTCTTTCTCTTGATTTCTTGATTTCTATTTTTCTGATACTTCTACTTTCTATTGTGCGCTTCTTTGCGACTTCACACTTTGCGCACCATAAAAAAAAATAATAAATATAAAAAACATCAAACTATTTTATTAAATTTCTTATAAACAATTTGTAACAACAAAAAAAATTAGGAACCGTGTATTCGGCCAGAGTTACCGGTACCAGAGACAGGAATACGTCTAATTAAAAATAAAATCTAAACTTTTTTTGTAATTCAGATATGCCACAGTTGGAGCAAAAAGTGATATATTTCTATTTTTTCCAGCATGCTAGTTTCAGAAAAAGTTAAATAAAGCATATTGGATACATACTAAATGTTTGCAATATACATAATTTTACACTCAGTGAATTATAACGGATTGAAGCGTAAAAAAAACAAACTATAAATTCCAATTTTTATTAGATCAATTCAAATTTAGTTTTAATTAAGAGTACTAAATAATAAAACAATAAATAATTTAATATGATACAGGGGAGCTGTTGGAATTTTCTGAAATTTAACACTGCCAATAAAGAAAGACTCATGAGAAGTAATTAGACAAATATTTTAAAAATAAAATAAACGATATAGAATTTAATTGTATTTGATTCTAATTTATAAACGAAAGGTGAAACTAGAGTGAATATATATAGCTGGTGTGTATACTTAACTACTGTTTGTTTTAGCACAGTCCATCAGGCCGTGAAATTTATTCGGAAACAGGTATGGACGGTTATTGACTTGCTCAGATAACTCTGCTTCCATTAATATCAGGTATCAGGCACCTTAGTTATAGCCTCAGCACCCTATTCTATATTCTCCTTACTATCGGTTATATGCTACATACATATAAAATGGTGAATTATCATAACAAATAAAGTGGAATTGCTAAATGTGAGGCGTTCGATCGTAAAACATGGTGACTGCAGGTTTTGAATTGATGTTTTGGGGCATAGTGATTTACGAAAATCATCGCTTTCAGCAGACAGCACATTACTACTTTACGAAACAATAATAAAACTGTTTTGGACTTATGGACTAGAACTTTGGGGGCCAGCTAAAAACTGTAACATCTAACGCGTTCAATCCTTTCAGTCCTAAGTACTTACAACAATAGTCAGTGCTCTTTACTATGTAACCAACAATAACCTACAGCATGCCCTTAATATCCTATTTGTATCAGACCTTATTAAATCCAAATCCATTACATATTATGAGAAACTCACTCATCGTCCTAATCCCCTAACTCAATCTCTATCCAGCAATACCCATTCCTACAATCTTCCCAAAATGATAGTGGCCCCGGGATAAATATATAAATAATTATATTGGAGTTCTAGCAATAACCAGATTCTTCACTCAAGTCCTGAGCGTTTGGGCTACCAGCATCACCCATCCTCCACTGGATTCTAATACTGGTGATGCCGTGTTGTTCTTCTTCCACAAGTAACGGTAACAGCTAGGTTCGGAGTTCCTCAGGCTGAATGTAAATACAATTGATTGGTTTAAGATGTTATTTTCTTTTAAGTTAAATTTTGTTTTTATTACTTTTTGTTCTCTATTTTTCAAATTTTTATTATTTAATTTAAATATGGTGAAAATGAACTCTATGTTCGCTATTACTATTGTCTATAAATATAAGACAGAATATTTTATTATGAAATAAAAAATTTAAAAAAAAAATCATTAAATGAGGAAAGTCCTAAAGAAACTTTCCCCCATTATTAATGGGGTAGATACCCGTGAAAAATAAAACTCCTGAGAACCAAAAGTCAGTAGTTAAGGGTTAATATTTAAAATGAAAATATTACAAAGGGTTTGACTGAAAACCCAAAAGGTATTTTTTCTAAATCTGCATTTAAGTGAAATATTTGTTTAGAATTAATTCTTAGGGGCCGAATTTCCCTCGTATGGGGTTCATAGAATGCGAAATTCTTAATGCTTCTCCTACTTAATCACCATAAAAATTCATCCATACTTATCCCAATGTTCCGTGTTACCTATTTGGCCATATCGTACCACCATATCACATATCAATCCTTCCAAGATAAACTTCCTAATAACTTAAACCCTAAATGATTTTCTAACATTGCTTCCTCTATGATTCCCGATAATCTTCCTAGGAGTGTTAAAAGAAGATTGTTCAAGAAAACTTAATTTTTTAAATAATATGGGAATCATGTAAATAAATAAAATAAAAGAAAAAAATTAATAAGAAAAAAAAATTCTCCGGAAAAATGCAGTTTTTTGATACATTTTGCACCTAAGTGAACATCAATAGGTTCTAACAAACATGAACAAGTTGTTGATAACGCATTAGTATATAAATAATATATTATATAATTTGAGAAAAAGTGACACAATTAAAAAATAATTTATAAATCAGAGCGAACGTCTGTCATTCTTATTATAGGGTTAATAGCTTTTTTTAAAAAAAAAATGTTATCTTGCAAAAACATTTCTATCTACTACTATTACGTTACTATTAATAAACTTTTTGTAAATAAAATAATAATTGATGAAATATTTTTTAATACAATTAAGATATATGCAAACAGCTTTATAGGCAGCTGATTTAACATTTTGCCGACCTTGTTAACAATACGTTGACAACTATTACAATCAATACTAGTTGATTGTGATTCAATATTTTGACAGATGTGAAGTGGTAAATACAGTTAAAAAACAATTTCCATGTTTAAAACGGATTTTGAAATATAAATCCTTTATCTTATTTACGATTAATTATGCAATAATTACCAGTGAAAGCTAAATGTATAGACGGCAGGAAATTTCGCTATCTACTCGGATCAAATCCTGATGGTTGCATTTCAGATAATTACGTTGTTTCATCGGCTTTAATGCTTAGGATTAATGTCAGAATGCATTATCATATTATGTATACAGGTTAGATTTCAAAATTTTGTTTATGTAATTAAATTATATATTGGGAATATATAGGATTGGATAAGTTCGTGCCTTCGTTCTATTTAAATATGAATTATGGCTGTTGACAAGAATACGATAAGCATGATGTTGCTTTTTCAGAAGAGCAATTTATAACTTCTTAAAAATTTACGCTTCTAATTTAATACTGTGTACATTTTATATCCCATAATGTTATAAGAAAATGATAAAACAATAAAAAGATGTTGCTTGATTCGTATTTATATTCGCATTTAATATATATTAATAGTAACAGCATTATTAGTGATAATATTAACATTGTAATAACAAGTAATAAGTAATAATAAATTTTAACAACAGTAGCATAATATTGAAATGGATATAATGATATTTTATGCATTATAGAATCACTTTATTCCGAATCTGGATTGCTTGTAAATTTTTATATTGCCATAGAAATTCGTATTTTAGGGCGCAAAACGATCAACTTTATTTCGGCCTCGAATAAATTAGATTAACAAAACTTAACAGAACCAATAATAATGCGACCGGGAGAGATTTAATACGCTGGGCTGTTCCGATTTCTCACTATCTTAACTGCTGTATCTATTCCTTAAATTTTTCTCCGATAGATAATCATACATCAAATTCATTCCTATTCTGTTAACCATGCGAAATGATTAATAAATTTAAATGTACTTTAGAGAACGAGTTTTTGTAAATTCGGCATTTAAACATTTTTAATCTTTTCTAATGAGGGCTAGACCTGGCTGATGTAAAAGATAACTTCATTTACACACATTACATTGATGAACCGAGTTTAATCAAAATTGTTTTTAGCCTTTTTAAACAAATCAAAAAGAAATTTGTAATATAAATTACCTAATGTGTGATTTCAGGAAATTCGATTTTATGGTAAACAGTAAAATCCCAGACACATAGACGTCTTACTTATGTATTTTTAGGAACGCACACCTTTTTGTTTTTTGGACTAGGCATCATACACACGCAGACCATTTTGCTAAATTTGGTTCTTTATTTGGTCTCCCAAAATATTGAAACCCCAAAACGTGATTTTTCGTTTAAAAAATCGAATCATAACACTATTACGCACAATCACAATACTTTGCCTTATTATGCATTCTGTATATTGGGTAATTGAAAGTAAAATGGTGTAATTATCAGTAACAATATTATTAGTAATGATATAAGTATAATATAATATATGTATATTAAATAATAGCAATATTAATAAATCATTGGTATTGGCATGACGATATTTTATGAAGTAGATAATTTCTTTATTCTGTATCCCTACTGCTTGTGAATTCATCGGAATATGAGTTTGTAATAAAATAAACTTCTATTTTAGTATGAATGTCACCTTCTATTATAAATTGATCAAAGCTTGCTATAGGAATAAGAATGAGTATAGGCAGTATTAGTTTAATGATCATCAAAAGTTCCAATTTTAAAATAAATATTAAACATAAAAACTAAATCTCTACCGTTACAATCCATAAAGAAGTACTACTACTCAATCGGTTGTGCAAGAAGATGATTTGGTCAGAATCACAGTCGACCGCCAGATTTTTACTAAATTGAGGCTTCATTAATACTTCATGAGGCTAGGTGAACCCCGGAGGCCTCCCGGGCCCACAGAGCTGACTCACGACATCTATGAAAATAATTATCTACCACAGCTGGATTCGAACCCAATACCTTGAAGTTAGTACCTTGGCACTGAGCCACCCGCTTCCCAAAGATCAATGATTATTATGAAACATAATTAATGAGGGACAAGGCATGATTTAGCTACTCTCGATTATTAGTAGATAAAAAAAGAATTGTTTGTTATTTCTTTATTTTGCATTATTTTGTTAGGATTACTTGATAAATTACTTCTATATATTTAACTCTATGTGATTCATCTGATTATTGTTATGAAGCCAGTTTCAAGAATGTCACTTTGCTAACACACTACCGAACTGTCTGTTGAATAAAATAGGAATAATCTTTTTTATATTATATTTTTACTACACTAATCCTCAAATAGTATTTTAATTTAATAATTCATTCAGTTGGTAACTCATGAGGGGAAGTAGTCCGGCAAGTGGGGTTAGTGGTCCCTTGAGGTAACCCCTGTCGGCTACTTTGATGTTGCAGCCGTGGACTAACCAAGGTGGGAGTGTAAGATTAATTTTTCGGGACCGCCGAAAAAAAAATATTAACTGCCCCAGGTGGGAATCGATTCCACAACGCTCCTCTAGAGTTCTAGAACCCACGCTTCAACGCGCACGGCCGTGGCGTCCCTAATGCAATCAGTGAGTTTAATTGAAATATTAAGCAAAATTAAAATTCAATTTTCGTCTATTGTCCGCTTCATTCTGTATTGTTTTAATTATACTTAGAATATGGAATTGTAAACCTACTAAGAGTCAACATGACTCTAGAACAGTAAAATTCAGTAAAATAAACCTCTAACTATACTCAAAGCCTTCCTTAGAGTTGTTAGATTATGGCCTTCGTGTAAAGTTACATTCCTTCCATTATAGAGGCTGATTAATCCAGCTAGTTATGCAGCCAGTGATGGATCGTTATCACGAAGGCTTTGGCCATCACGAAGTTGTTTCTCACTAACGAATGCCACTCACGATAAAACTGCCGCTGCAAACGAGCAACTCGCTGAAACAGTTTACGGCTCAGGAGACAGACCTTTCTTGAATAAAGTTGCCTCGTAGCCCTTTACCGGCAACTGTTTACTGGCACTGAGCAGAATTAGTTCTAGCAGCATCTGCAGTACAGCCCTCTCTCTATACTCCTTCATCCTCACTCACTCTTCCTTCCACTCTCACTTTACTGCTTTGAAACAACTATAATAATTAATATTACACTCACCATAATACATCATGTCAAGGGTATACATTCTATATTTGTTCTTGATTAAACAAATTATAATTAACAACAAAATACTGACAATTCGTCCGAGAATAATTCCCTCGATTCTAGAATTCCTATTAATCTATTACACAGGAATATAATAAATCTTATTCTCATACATTTAATTTTAAAATTTTCCAATTAATGTTATAATTATACAAATTATATTGGATAAAACAAGAAACAACTATCTACTACTTTCAAAAGTTTAAAACTAAACTATAGATTACTATTTATTATATACACTACGTTCGATTTCTTAGTTAACATTCACTACAAGTGTGTGCTAAAAATAAAATTATAATAGATATTTATTACTATCTGCTTTACAACAAATATGTATATATACTGGATTTGACTATCACCTCAACTCCTCATTAACAGGAAGAATCCTGGACATTTTTGTAGTGAAGTACAGGAGGCATGTGAAAGACAGGATACTGGTCAGGAGAAAATGGTAAAGGTAATAATAGCCAACTAAAATTTTTGAATTTAATACAATAAAACATTTCCAACAACCTTAAATGTCCTCTAAAGAGGACATACAAGACCAACCTGAATGTATTATAATATAAACTCCTATACCTGTAAAACCACAAAAAATAAGAATAACGCAATCAACACTATTAACATTAAATAAAAAATAAATAATTACCATGAAAAAATATAATATAAAATATTATAATAAAATAATATTTTATATTATCTTTTTTGGTCTTGTAAAGAGGGCATTTAAGGTTGTTATATAATCCAACTTATTAGGACCATTTTGAAGTATATTATTTAATGGCATAACCCTAATCTCCTTCAAGGCAAAATTAAGTCAAAAAAGCCACGTCCACGAAAGGAAGGTTGCGTTGAAGTTAAGAGGAATGTCCGCCAATTTAATCTTAACAACAGAAACTAATTTGATCTAAATACATTGCTTAAAAAGCGGCAGGCAACCAGTGATTGGCTAGTACTCTTCTCCTACACTTTTGCCACGCCCTTGAAAGGGACATAAGGCCCGCCTTTTTAGCTTCATTCTTTCCGCCAACCTACTCCCTTCCTTATCCTTCTTCCTCCCAAGTGCAAAATAGTAACAAATTAAGCACAAATAATAATAGCCTAGTTAATATCTTACAATTAACAATAAGAAATGAATATTAAATCTACGAGTAATTTATCAAGCTATGTTTATTTTTTAATAAAACTAACTCTCCACCTATGACCAATTCAATTTTAACAACTGTGGTATTACCCCTACTCTATTTTAAAATCCTTGAAATTTTCAGTAGCTTTAATAACATACCTGGTAAAAGCATTCCAAAATTTTATTCTATTTTTTCTAATTTCATTTTTTTTAATATATAGAAATCACAGGTAATCAAAAGTAACGTAGTAAAAATATTAGGTCCTTACAGCTATTGTAACTTTTTTTACATCTTGAAAGTATAAACCTAAATAAATAATCCCCCGGTTACTAACCAATATACATTTATTTTAAAATAAAATTAACTCCCCAACTGTGTCCACTGTAATTTTTACAACTATGGGATTTTCGATAACCTATTTTGAACTCTTGTATAAACCTTATTAAAATTATCAGTAACTTTAATAACAAATTTAGTTAAAACATTCCTAACTTTTATTTAGTTTTTTCAATTTTTTTCTATGTATAAAAATCGCAAGTAATCAAAGCTAACGTAGTAGAAAATATTGGGTCTTCTTAATTATTCCAATTTTTTTTACAATTTCAAAACATATAAAATTTGAATATTTATAATTCCTTTTTTTACTCAACGTCCGGGATTGATTATAATTAATTATATATATTATATGTGAATTGTGTAATTGTGCTATACGTTAATCTTATTTAATCTTAAAGTTAAATTTATTTAGTTTTATATACACTTATAATTACTAGTAAATACATATATGTACTAATAATAATGTATATTTGTTTTTGAGGCATCCTAATGCAAATAGGGTTAGCTATTAGGCTAAATGGCTTGCACACATAAATGTTGATACTCAAGAATAATGGATTAAACATCATTTTTAAAAACTAATAATCCACAATGTAATTCAGCTAGGCTAGGGATGCTATTTACATTTTTCTGTATGCATTTCTGACTGCATATTTAACATTAATAAATAGACAAACCACAGGTTATATTCAGGAGACAAAGGTACTCTGGTATTTTTAGGTTTCATAACAATTAAAGATTTAATTCTATAGAGATTGCTAGGATTTATTGAAATAATTTGGGCTAGTATTATTCAATTTAGGCATCCGGTTCAACTTGACGTAATTGTAGTGATCTTCAAATGCTGCTCTATCACAAGCTGGAAGTCTTATGTGGGTCCTAAGTAAATTCAAGTGAACAGACATTGAGAGAAGTTACGTATTTCCGGAAAAGTCTTGTAACATACGCATAAGTTAACATAAATGAATAATATATATTGTAATATTTGTTTAATACTGTCTAAGAAAATCTGAACGCAACACTCCAAAATCTGAGTAAACTTTGTGAACCCATAAGATTATGGTAATACACAACTAAAGTTTTTTTAGCTGATATTCAAAAAATTGGTAATTTGATAACAAAAATAAACGTTAAAATAGGTTAAAAGTTAGATATAAACTCATAAAACAATAGCGATAATGTTTATGGCTGGTCATTGAGAAAGCAAGAAATTGACTATGGAGGATTCAATTTGAGTCTGCATTGTTTTGGCTTACTAGAGCCAGTTACTAGAACTTTTCATGTAGGCTCTCTTGATCTGCTCCTTTGAACCATTTTCCATCTATACTTTTAGTCCTTATTACCTTTTTCTTTATTAAAGTATTCAAGATTAAACCATTGACTCTCATCGATTATCATTCAATAGATCAAATCACATTAAGATAAACCTGTATGAGTTATCTTCTCTGCGTTTACATCAAAGGTATCGAACGATGCACTAGGTGGTCAATTAACAGTTTTAACATATCAGGTTTGGCTATAATTGGCGTGTTAAACGAATAGTAAACTAACAAAGTTTAAGCAATAAACTTATTTGTTCCAAAACATGACACTTTCAATCCTTCTCTGTTACAATCCCGTCATAATACTGCCGGTGCTATCACCAATCTATATCAAGGGAAAAGTAAAGACCTGGGGGATAACTGACACAAAAGGGAACGCCTGGTCTATGGAGCTCGGGAGATTATTTGGGACAATGGGAGAGGCGGACCAATTACAGTTTAATCTGATGCGTATGATGAATTGATTGGCAAGATCAGGCGGGAACGTATGTTTGCCAGGGACAAATAGCATTCCGCATTCACCGCCTCCACTCTGTGACGTGGCGCGTCAGAGATATTAGATCATTATATATCTCAACTACTTTATCTATAATTTTTACTTCATTATACTCCATGCAAATCTTCTAAATTGATTTTGTAAATTAAGGAAAAGTGATAGTAGGAGGGATGCTGCATAAGAAACGATGATTTTAAGGATGCCTTTTAAACGGGTGAGAAAAGTCAAAAATACTTCTAATAGAACATGGAAGAGAAGGAAATCAAAGCTGAGATGGTCAGCAGGTGTTACGGAAGATACAATATGCTTGGAGACAAGAACTGGATGACGTCGCCACAATACCATGACGATTAGTGGAGGCGGTTGCAGGCGGCCAAGACCTGTTGACTAGCTGCTTAATAATTATAAAATTGAAAGTGTATGAGGGTAAGTCATTCTGTAAAGATAAACAATTATATAAGCATTTCAATTGCAAGAATGACTAATTTTAAATTAAAAAAATTCAAACCTTTAATAATCTTCTTCGTTGCATAAATCTTAACGTTTACTCTTCATGAAATGTAATTCTTTGCTTAAATTCACATTTTGTTTTTTATTTCATTATAAAGTTAATAAATTTCAACAATTTATTCGATACTAATTTGTGATACAAACAATATTAAAGCTATAACAACCTTAAAGATTTTAAGGAGTTGGTATTTCTCTCAACTTATAGGTTCATGTATTGTTTAGTCTTTTGCAAAATGTTCCAGTCAATATAGCAAAATCATGATAAATAAAGATTCTATCTTCAGTTTTAAGGAATGTCTTGTGATGTGATAGACTATTGGATTATTTCAGAATACTTATAATATTTTTGTATGAATAAATTCACAAATTATAAGAAATGATTAGGAATTGGAAAATTTATAACACTTTAATAAATATTGCTCAATTATGAACTATGTATATGAAGATTGACCTTTATTGTCAAAAAATGAATCTAGGTCTCTTGAGTTAAGATTAGCAAAAAGTATTTTTAAACTCTTTAGTCCATCTAAATTAACGTAAACGGAGTAAGTTGAGTAAAGAATGTAAAATTCTAGAAGGAATACCTCGTAAAATACTTTAAGAAGTAAATGTGATAATGTCTTAGTAATGAACTGGAGTAGAGAAAGGGGAATGCCCAATGAGTGAGGGTCTGTTTTCTCATCTCTCGGGTTCGAATCCAGCAGTGGTAGCTACCGTTTAACATTATCTGTAAATGAACCCTCTGTGTTCGGGAGACCTTCTAGAACACTTTCAGGTTCCATAACTCATAATTTGGAAAAAAAAAACTGGTGGTGTAGCAATCACCTCCTTGTACAATTGTTGTACAAGAAATACTACTTTCTTACACAGTAGTGAACACCCGACTTGTACCCTTTACGTGATTCAACTATTATTCGAGACATTAATTCCAGAATAATATACAGGTGTCATCATAATTAAGTTGTATGAACTTCCAATTTAATAAAAACTTTTATATATACCCAGTATCAAGGCAGACAGAACTAATGGACAAAGTTAAAATATATATGGTTCTATAATAAAAAATAGTTTTCTAGAGATAATAAAGGAATACCCATGTGCGATATCAGTTTTCAGTTATGACACCCCCACTATATTTACTAACTTTAGACGTTCTGGACAAATCTGATAAAAGTTGCCTAGGACCATATCTTTTAGGAGGGGTGAGACCGTATATTTAACCAAATGTTTTCAGAACATTGATGAAAACTTTTTCACCGTATCTAGTTATCAAAAAAGAAATAAACTGTTGAAAAAAAAAATTAAAAACCGTTAGTATGGGAATAGAAAATCAGAGAGGTTGCCAATAAAAAGCTGCGGCAGTAACGGTATGAGACCGACGGGGAAAAAAAAGATTATGAAAGAGAGAACGAAGGGATGTTTTGGAACAAAGGCGGTAATGAAAAGGGGGAATTAATGTATGGTCCGCGGGGCTCCATTGTCGCCCCCCACACTTTCCTAGTGATTGCGTCTGTTGGCAGCACTGATTCATGGAGGGGGATAGGTAATGTTCCTCCTAATAGTTCTCTGGATCGCTTTAGTAAACTACTATTATCCAAATTGGTTATTCTATAGATATTTATAAATGCTAAAATACTACATTACGTCTAATAATTACGGCGACGATACCTGTTCAACTCTGCGTTCTTTTTCTGAACTTTTGTCAACCACACGCCTCTGAAGCCTACATAATTAATATGTATGATTTTAATAATTAAACTAAATGATTTATTAATTTTTCTTAACGACAAACA
>NW_027112702.1:302539-309088 GCF_000696795.3 Halyomorpha halys | reverse complement strand
AATTTTAACATATAACGTATCATTTTACCTAGACGTTCTCTAGTTGAATTCTTTAGAAATTTTGTTGGTAATTTAATTTATTTCTTTAATTAATTAAAGCGTCTTATCTAATTATTTAATAATTTTAAATAATGAGATTATGAACTAATTAAATACCTGCATAATTATATCATATCTAAACTGCCCCTATATAGTTTTTCGATATTGAAGTATATTCTAATTGGGTCTCTAAGAAACTCTAATTAGAGTGCTCTGCCACCTCCCAAGTCTTGGAGGAGGGGTGACCCCTCGAAACAGAGAGTTACAGCAGGCCTTAACCTGTCAAAGAATTTGATGTCCCGTCCCCTATATACTCCGGCAGAGTGGGGAGTTGAAACTCTTCTAGGATGCCACTGTTCTTGGCCCTCTGGAGCGTGGTTCCTCGGACGATCTTTCGGATGACGGATCCCTGGAAGCTCTGCAGTCTGTTGAGTGTGGTTTTCTAGAGTTGTCTCATAAGTGGGGCATCATGAAACAAAGTTGGTCAGATTATGGATTTGTAGATTTGAAGCTTCAGGCTCAGTGAAAGTTGCGGTGATGTGACCAAATGGTGCAGTCTATAGGATTTGTGGCGGGCTAGCTTGAGTCTCTCCTTGGCATGATCGGAGAAAGTAAGGTCTAGAGTCACACCAAGGTAGAGGATGGAGTTGGAGATTTTCCGGCCTTGTTCAGCAACTACGAATCTTCGAGGCAGGCAGCTCTTTTTGCCTTTTTGAAAAGACATGGCTATAGCGTCTGTTTAAGCCGAATTCACTCTTATTCTATCTTTCTTCAGTGCAGCTACGATGGTGGAGAAATATTCCTGGGCAAGGGCAAGAGCCCGCTTAGGCCTGGCGCTAGAGGCATATATTCCAATGTCATCCGCATTGGCTGTAACCACTGCTTCCTCATGATCTAGTGACACAATCGGCGCAGTGAAGACGACGAAGAGCAAGGGTCCCAGAAACATGGGTGGTTTTTTTTTTGGTTTTTTTTCTGTCCTCCTAGAAAAAATAATAACAAACAATGAAATATATACAAATGAAAAATGTATGTACATATATCGCCAAACTAAAAACAGAAACAATTGATTGATAAATCCATAATAAATATATCAAAACCATTCTACTTAAAAATAGCGGGTTGAAATACTTATTATAAAACTTTTATATATCATTTCGCACTTGATGTTTAAATAAGATAGAAAACAAATGTAAAATGGAAGGATAAACTAGTTGAAAAGTAGATAGAAACTTTCCTTAGCGGACATCCCTACATAACTGAAACCATTCAAACGGACAATTTTAGTACGGCCACGATCAACAAGCTGACTATTTAATGCATTTGAACTCCTCTCTATCTGATCCTCTTTTATGGATTTGAACCTCTCCTCTTCAAGCGCATACATAAATTTCATTCTCCATCAGTAATTTTCACCCCTCAATAACGGACATAAATCATAAAATATAAATGAACAGACTATTGATCCTAGAAGAAATGAGAAAAATAAATAAGAAATATATATGTAATTAACAAAACAATGGTGGGGAAAAGATGTCCTTGGAATGTTTTTCTCCTTTGCATAAAAAATTATATAATTGTTTTTTACGGCCTTACATGGCACATCTTAAGTAACAATATGTAAATAATTCTATTATTTAATTTTTGTGTTCATTTTATAACTCCATCATAGCGGACACCTCCTTATATCGGACAAAATCGTCATCCCCATGACATATCCGTTATATAAACGTTTCACTGTATATAATTTTTTTTTTAATTGTAAAACAAAATACAGAATAGAAAATATAATAGTTTATTTTACGGGTTTTAATAATTTTAAAAATCTTTCCCATCATATTTCACATGTTAATCAAATCTACCTGTGCAATGCGTCATAAAAATTTATATTATTCCATGATTTGTTTATTTAATACTTGAACGATTAGGTAGAATCGTTTAATCATGCACGCGATCTCTTATTTAATATTCAGTGATATTTTATCAGTAAAATTTCTTAAGTAAAGCAATTTATTTCTTACTTGCTTTGTTATAGTGCATGAAATGTACTTGGCATATTGCACAATATTATGGCATAACAATGCGTACTACAAAATAAACGATTTGAATATTTTATTTATTTTTTTATAGGTTAATATTCTTGCGTTTATGTTTTAACATAAACTTTTTTATTTTTCCCAAACTTCTTGATATTGATCTAATCCACTCCCTTCTTATATTTACGCCATACATTCTGGCTCGAGCATATATTTCATAATCCGTAGCATAGCCATGTTAAATTTCTTATATTTCCAAATTCATTCTGGTATCGAGGTCACAATATACCCAGGGAACTACCTGGCTCGCAGACCGCATAGGAAGTAGAATTCCCAGAGCATAAAATGCAAAAGAGAAGACCTGTATCAGAAGCTACGAGGCCCTCAGAATAAGACTTGGTTATAAACTGTTTCTTCTTTCTTAACGAATCTTCTAATACCTGCATGCATATACGATATACAATGTTGTTTTCTAACTTGTTATTTGAACTAAGGAATAAGCAAAAAAAGATTTAATCAATCATCATCTGAACAATTCGTATGTAATAAAAAAATAAATAAATAAAATAAAGTGATTCTACTCAACATTTTTTTTTTCATTTGTTGGGGAGGTGGAAGTTATTAGAAATAAACATAAGTCTTTGACCCTGTTACAAATAACGACGGTCACTTTGAGCACCTTACCGACACTTATGTTTAAAAATATATATATGAAAGATACTGAGTGAGATGTCAGCTCACAAAGGCCGTCAGGTTGTTGTTGTTGTTGTCTGGGGCTTAAGGGCGTAAAACCCTGAGGTCATCAACGCCCATGTTTCATGCTTTATATTTTATTTCTATAATTCTATTTCACTTTAAATAATTTCGAAAAAAAAATTTAAATAATTACTTCTGTTGGTATTTTTTTATTACGTATAACAGATTTTCTGGTTTAAATCTTATTCAAAAGGCCATTCCTTTTTAAGAAAACTAAGACCATTTCCACGTTCTTCTGGTCATCATTCAGAGCATCCGATACACTTGTTCCTACTCCCAATCTACTCAGGTTCGCAGAATAAAAATGGCATTTTTCAAATATGTGACTGATCGTAAGTACACTGTTGCAGTATTGACATTTTGGAGGTGGCTGCTTACTGATCAGATATCTATGAGTTAAACTCGTATGACCTATTCTCAATCTGGCAATAGCTACCTCCTCCCTGCGATTGGAACGGTATGATGTGGTCCATGGTTTAGTGGTTTTTTTGATGGTTTTTAATTTGCTTGGCGGCCTTTCATCCCACATGGCTTGCCAACTAGATAATATCTCATTTTTCATTGGAAGACTTATTTCTTGTGGTGTCAGAATGGCCGTGCCCTGACCTGGAAGAGCAAGTGCTTGTTTAGCTGCAATGTCCGCCAGTTCATTTCCTGTGATCCCCACGTGACCCGGCACCCATATAAAGAAAACAGTTTTTCCCAAGTTTTCGAGGATGTTGGTACAACATTTTAGAAATTTAGAATTTTACAAATTTAGAAAGTTTTACTGGAGAAATTGGTGAGCTGAGCCATTTTCTCAAAGGAGGCGGCCGGATTATATAAATGTATTGCATTTAATTAGCCTATAGGAGGAGGTTACACATTAAAGGTATCTATCGCGCATGTGCAGATAGTTAATAGTATAAAAATTGGATTTTTTTTCTTATGTAATCCGCTTTCTCTCTCACTTATCCAGCCTTCGCTTAGCTGACACGACCAGGACGGACAAACAGAGTTCTAGTGGATTTTAATTTAAATCGTTGGGGATTACATAGAGTTTGTAGCATATAGATTTATCAAAACATTGTACACTTAAATATATATAAAATTATTGATTGCAAACCTAATACAAGAAATTCTTAAACTATTATACGGGCTCGTGATTTTAGATCGAATATGCCGATCTTCCTGATCCAAAGCACACCAGGGCATCTTCACTGAATAAACAGCATCAACGACGAAGACAGACAGCACACATGGAGAAGATTGGAAGGCACAAGATGTTACGCAGCCACGAAGGGAGCCCACTTACGAACGGTGCCGCCTCAAATGTAATTACAGAGCCGTTAGCCGACTATTATCCGCGGCGGCTCAATTATCCTCAGTAATCTGACTCTGCGGCATGAGCCTGCTGTTGACTCTGTGCGGTGTTGGCGGCTGTCTTCTCGACCAATGAGTCCATTTGTCGCCCCGCTCTGTTTGGTCTCTATTAGCAAATTCGTTATAAATTTGTCTGGAATATGAGGAAATTTTAGGTTATTCATGAGTATCTTTGTTTCATTTTAGATAAACTTTTATTATCAACAAATTGTGACGCTCTGAACATTTTCAAAATCTTAATAATAATAAAAAAATATAGTAAACAAAGTCTTCTTAAATTGTGCAGTATAGCATATGTAAGAATGTTTTTTGTTTTTTTTAAATCATTTATTTATTGTTATTTACAACTGTATAACATATATACAACAAGTAAACTTACTGTAGGTGAGGTAGTGACATGATACAAACATGTAGATAATCTACCCATTGATAGAACTCCAATAACATTTCTAGAGGAGAAAATCCCGATGCCATCTTCTTTTCAGACTCCTAAGAGGATTATTAGGAAATGAAGGAAAAGCCAGGTTAGAAATAAGTGGATTTGGGTGGCTGGGAAGTTTTCAATGGAAGGAATGGTATTTGGTTCTGGCCAAATCGGCAACACATGGGACATTGAGATCATGATGGATGACTTGATTTGTGACAAAGCAAGGAGCGTTAAGGATTTTACGAAGGATTTTGGACTGTAAGGATTGGATTCGGGAGGAATTTGTTGGTTTAGTAGAGCCCCAAAGCTCAACTCCGTATGTCCAGATAGGCCTTATAATAGTCATGTAGATCAGTCTTTTGTAATGGATTGGCAATTTAGGCCGTTTGTCTAGTAAATGTTGTAATAGTCGAAATCGACGAGCAGTTTCCAGTCTTTTCAGTCTTGTATGAGGATTCCAGTTTGTCGAGATGTAGTCCTAAGTAACGGATCTGTTCGACAGGAATAAGTGGCGTATTATTAAAGGACACTGTTGGGCAAGAGGTCATTGGTTTATGACGAAGCGTAAATGTGATTTAGTGGGATTTATTGGAATTAATTTCAATCCTCCAATTTTGGCACCATTCTTCAAGGGAATGTGGGATTGGAGGGTTTGGGATACAATGTAAGGATTATTGTTCACTGACAATAAACATGTATCATCGGCATACGTGGTGAGAATAGTGTTAGGATGGGTTGGGATGTCAGCTGTGAAAACTGTATAAAGGATAGGACCAAGGATACTACCCTAAGGTACACCAGCAGACTGACAGAATAGGGATGAATAAGCGCCGTTGTAATTTACTTAAAATAATCTGTCGGAGAGATAAGAACGGATAATGAGGAATGTAGGGGGTAGGAATTTACGGGTCTTGTTTAGCAGTCCTGGGTGCCAGACTCCATCAAAAGCCTGTAAGAATTAGGTACAAAAAAACAACATTAAGGCCTTTCTCAAAGTCACAGTTTTCAGACAAATCCGTGGTAGTTTCGTAATATGATCTGAAACTTAATAAACGATCCCTTTATTGTGGGTATGAGCTAGTTTGAGAGGAAAACTCCACAACCTACACGTCAAACTTGCTCAGGATCAACACAGTGATAATCGATTTCTGTGATCTTAGTTATTGACGCCCACAAATAACCTTCCATTTCAATTTTGTGACAGATTTTTTATCACTTATATTGCGATTTAGTCCTGTCGTTATGGTCAGTCTGGCACACCGGTGTGTCTTTAATACGTACATGAGGTAGAATATCCACTATGGCAAAGGTGGCGAATTTCTCTCTTCGATTCTCATATCTACCTCTTCTGTCCTAGTCAATATCCTCGCAGCGAAGCTTTGTCGTAAAGGCTGGTGAATAGTTATTTTTATTATAACCCCCTATCTGTCATTTCTGACATACGGTAGGAGAAAGGGGGGTTATCTAAAGAGTACAATCTTATTCTAACCATGGCAGTGGGTCGTGTTTTCATTCCATGGGACCTTCACGAAATAACAGTCAACTTCCGGGACCGGATTCGAACCGGCACCACTGCAGTTCCGTGGTTGTTAAAACCTACGTCTCATCTCCCTCGGCTAAAAATGGTGAATATTTAAACATAAATAATTTACTTTTTGAGCCTGAGGTCTTAAGACCTGGTTGATTTAATTAAGCCTTTAAGACGGACCGGAAGGTCAAGTTCCTTCGATAGGTCTAAATAAGATATTTTTTTTTTTTTTTTTTTTTTTCATTACTGAAATGAATGACGGGGGTGGTATAAAACGAGTAAAAGCAGAGAAAACATTCCTAAAACTTTGAGCCTGAGGTCTTAAGACCTGGTTGATTTAATTAAGCCTTTAAGACGGACCGGAAGGTCAAGTTCCTTCGATAGGTCTAAATAAGATATTT
>NW_027112702.1:277978-302469 GCF_000696795.3 Halyomorpha halys | reverse complement strand
AAGGATTTTACGAAGGATTTTGGACTGTAAGGATTGGATTCTGGAGGAATTTGATGGTTTAGTGGAGCCCCAAAGCTCAACTCCGTATGTCCAGATAAAATAAGATATTTAAAAAAGAAAACATAAAAAAAAGTCTATATTGCTCAATTAAACCTTGAAGGTACATAAACATTTTTTTTTTCTTTTTTGTTAATTATTTTTATTTCATTTTTTCCAGATATGTTATTATTAGAAATATTTTATAATGATATATTATTTTATTTTTATTTTTTATTTCTGTACTTTACATTTGATAAAAAACCCATTTTCTTACAATACCTGTTATGTAATTATACAGGGACTAGTCTCAGAATATATAAGAATATTACAATTATTATTATAACATTTTAAAGAATAAAATTTTTAAAAAAAAATCCAGGTACCTGGTACATGAAAATTTAATTCAACCAGCCTAGCCTGCCGTAAATGTAAAGAAAATATTTTGTATATAAAAACGAACTCCATTTGCGGGGCCCTGGCGGTGGCCTTAGCAGTTATTGTTGGTGGGAATAAGTCATGAGGGAGTAGATAGTTCAGTGAGGGAAAGGAGGCCGTTACATCATGATATTTATTACAATATTGTCTTAATGTAACACAATATACTTCCCAGTGAAATGGTATTCCATAAAATTAGTTTTATTCAGATTATTAGACATTTATTAAACGATCTACTGACTTTACATAGACAAATTAATTTTTGGGCATATTTAGCAAATAAATGTCTCAGATTTTTAACTTACAACTAATGGAAACTGCATTATTTTTTTTTTTTTTTTTTAAATTTATTAATAAACGACATAAAATTAAATTTAATATAATATTTTCTATCATTATTAAAATCATATTTAAAACGTTTTTATATTGCGATTTCAAATTATTTCACTACGTTTTGGCCAACTGTGCGTATACCCATGATGCCAATGGTATCTGATACCATTGTGGGATTTTACCAGTTTTTTTGTTATATCTTTTTAATTTTGCCTCAAACTCCGAAATTGTAAATTACATAAATAATATGATAGCTATAAGAGAATTATTTCATAATTTATATTTAAAGTGATTTTTTGCTAATAATTATTTTTGTATAACTATCAGACAGGCCATAAATAGGTTGGCACCGGTTATAAACATACAATTGTATCAGAAAAATTAATATTTACTTAAATGGGATTTATTAATTATTCATGTAATTATTGAAGATAGTTATAGCTTAAAAACAACAAAGATATAATTAAATAATTTTAAAATAAAAATGAAAAAGTTTTGAACCAACAGCTTCCGGTTCAAAAAAGTCAGTAATTAACTAAATTAAACAATGCAAAAAATTGATTTTTTGTTTTATTGTTTAGCTTTTGTTTTAGTTTGTATTTTTTAAATATCTCTTTTGCAAATGATTTTGTTGCACAACTTTGTATAGCACCACATCGTCAGCTTTTATATCATAAAATGTTGAACTAAAAAACTGTCTATGTAGCAGACACATCAACACGCCATTCACACACCTTATATGATACTAAATATTTTGAATAATATATCATATGAAGGTTAAAGTGAAATTACTCACGTTTCTACCAATAAAAATAGTTAAGAAAACATTAACTTCCATCATTCGTAACACACCATTAGCATATACCTGTATCTGTCAGTAGCTGGATAAGGTATTATGTATTAATAAAAAGAAACTTTATTCAGTTTATTGTGTTGTATAACGTTAGAAAAAATGAGAAAGACAACAATTGACATTCAATGTGCAACAAAGGCTAGAAGAAATCAATACAGACAAACTCTGAACCTATTATGAACTCTGAACTGATTTTTTAAAACATTTACTAATATCTAACGGTAATATAAGTCTCGTTATAACGATGATTGCCAGAAGTCTTGATAATAAAAAAAAAATGTACAACAAACAAATAGTCGTTTAAAATACTAGAGAAATGATCAATCAGAAGTTAATAACACCGAAAGTAATTCGAGGAAATATATGCCCACCTGACCCGCCCCAGTATCTCTGTTAGACAGACTATCATTAATTTAACATTTACTTATAAAAGAGTGGTATTCGTGAACATTTACTAGCATCGACTGAAAGTCAATAGTTTTATTATAACAATAGTTGCACAGAGCCTTGATGGTAAAATAACTTACATAAAGTTGCTTAACTATGTGTTATGACGCTATATGTTTATGACGCTCTATACTAGTAAAGCGTCATAAAGTAACCTCCTTACCAACACTAACAGAGATGCTTGAAGACTGGCTACCTCGGAGCTCGCATATCTTCGGGAGCGGGCCAACCCTTTGTTATTGTAATTAGGAGAATAGCCACTGGGAGCACTAGCTGTTAATATTTCATCGCTATTGCTCCTAGCGCTACTACTAACAAATTAATCAGGGCCAAGTTATGCTGTGCATTATCCGGCTGCCCATTGTGTATGGCTATATAGCCCGAGTAGCCATCCATTCTCGTCTAAGGATTCATGAACCTCGGTTCATGTCTTGGTCTATCGGTTACCTGTCCTTTTATCAATCATACCTAACCTTCTCAAGCATGATACCTGTCTCTAAGGAAAGGTTTCATGCATGGGAAATGAAAAATATTGCATAGAAGAAAATTAGCGAAAATACTCCAAAATTATAAAGAAGTATCTTATGCGAATGTTATTCTATTCAACTTTTATGGATAAAGGTAAAATAAAATAAAGCCCCAAAAAATTTAACAAGAACTAAAAATTGAGAAAAGCCTCATGTCTATATTTATGTATACAAAAAAATATCGATTTTACGCTTCAACATTAAACATAGATAAATCTAACTAGTATTTAATATTTATTTTTTTAGGAGTTTTTATTATTTTTATATGTTTGTTAATCTGCATTTTTAATTTAAAGCTTCTTATTTTTTTTTGTTTAATAAATTTCTTTATTACCCATGCGAGTTGGTGTTTCAGTAACTAACAATATCTTACATCATGATTTTAATATTCCCACTATACCATAGAATATATTTTTGTTATTTTTTGTACATTTTAGTTTGCTTTCCAATGTTGAACTTATTATATAACTAGTACATAATACGATATTCAAAAATAAAATAAATATTAAATACAGCTTAGAATTTTTAAAAAAACAATTAATAGGTGATAATAAAAGATATATGTCAGAAGTGGGATTCGAACCCACGCCCACATTGTGGACCAGAAGGCTCAAACCTACAGAGTAGGCAAGGTTACCCTTGAGTCTGGCGCCTTAGACCGCTCGGCCATCCTGACAACTGAATTCCGTCTGACAGTGTTCCACTACTGAATGCTTTTACTTTATAATATTAATTAGACATTTTAAGTTTAAACGAACGCATTTAAAATATTAATGTAACAAACAATTATTTATATTTTATTTCATTTCAATTACATAATACGGATGGTTAGGAGATATAATTAGTTTCATAACGAGTTCTTTCCGAGAGAAATTCAAAAAGATCTTCAAAAAGAAAATAAATATTAAATACAACTTAGAATTTAAAAAAAAAAACAATTAATAGGTGATTAAAATATATATGTCAGAAGTGGGATTCGAACCCACGCCCACATTGTGGACCAGAAGGCTCAAACCTACAGAGTAGGCAAGGTTACCCTTGAGTCTGGCGCCTTAGACCGCTCGGCCATCCTGACAACTGAATTCCGTCTGACAGTGTTCCACTACTGAATGCTTTTACTTTATAATATTAATTAGACATTTTAAGTTTAAACGAACGCATTTAAAATATTAATATACACAAACAATTATCTATATTTTATTTCAATTACATAATACGGATGGTTAGGAGAAAATAATTAGTGTCATAACGAATTCTTTCCGAAAGAACTTCAAAAAGTGTAAAACCGAATAGGTTGTATGATACCAGCTAGCTACTTTATACTTATGCTTTTCTTAAATTTGTGATATCAATTTAGTATGACATTCTGTTTTTAAGGTGTGGTTTGTCACGTATACAAGAGAAGATGCGATCAGCATGCAAAAACGAGTAACCTTTCTTTTTTGGCAAGCATTTCCAAATCGTGTATAATACTTTATCAAAGCACCCATTCGATTGATGACAAATAGTACAATGTCGATGATGGATAAGATTGGTACAGCTCATAGAGGGATGCCATGGTAACAGATCCAGGAAATTAGACGCGAAACAAGTAAATCAATCAGAGCGGCTATCAATAGCACTGAAATGAGGTTAGCTTTGAATTAGTCACCGTTGAAGGCCTATCCATTAATTTGCTCTTATCGGGACCCAATATCACTCCCTAGCTCAGCTCAGTTATCGCTGTATCATGGGCACTACCAGAGGCCCCAGCCGGCTTTGCTCACATTGCACTGTCTGCAACTAACTTTTATCAAGAATGTTATCTGAATTCGGATATCAGGTCCTATCCCCCTCTCATTTACTAATGTATGGAATAAATAGTTAGGGAAAGATTTGCTATCGTAAAAAAATTATGAACCTTTTTATATGATCCTCATATTTGTCATTTATCCCCTGAATTACGAGAGGGTTACCACCCTGTTCCAACCATGGTTGGACGTCAAGTTTTTATTTCGTGCGACCTCTAAAGAAATAAAAGTCGACCCCCAAGGCCGGATTCGTACAGGTCCCGCTGCCCAGAGCCAGTTAAAGATTTTGAGGTAAAAAATTTCAAATTTTAATTTTCAACAGAAGGACACTTTTTGATCTCCAAATAACAAAAACATCGTAAAATCGTCTCAGCGTTGAGTATCACCTTCACCTCAAAATCATAATATCATACTGAACTGATATCACATACTACAATAGCAACTATATCGCGTATTATAGCTTTGCCAATATAATACAGAAAGCTTTTCATTTAACAAACCGAAACGTTAGAACTATTAAATAAGATCTCTCAACTTATTAGTGTTATATTCTAACCGCACCCCCAAACATCTTCTCCTCATATATATCATCTACGGTCAACTATCATCTCTCCATTAAAATATAAATCTATGAAATTCGTTTCCCGTGTCGTTTTCATTAACTTAATATATTCATGTATGCCTGACATCTAAACTTTAATTGGTACGTTCAAAAGATTATTCGAAATATGTTTTAGAATTGTATTATGACTATTAAATTTTTGGAATTGTTACAGTCAGATTGAAACGTTTCGGAAGATTTTTTAGAATTTAGAATATTCTGTAAATGATCCTAATATCTTTTAATCGTTATCACTTTCTTTGTTTTTCTCCAGTGTTTCGTCCCACACGCCATCATGAAGGAGAAGCAATAATATTCTTAAGATTTATATATATTTTTCACTAAACATATTATATATATATTTCTACTATCATACCTTACAATTGATTTTCCAAAATCCTACAGTGGGCAACAATGCTCCTGTCGATTATTTTTCAAAACAAATATATTTATAAATTAATATCAAGACATTTTACATTAGTGCATTTACAGAAATCTTTATGTACTTACTAAAACTTAAATTCTTATTTTATCACTTTATATATTTTGCAGTTTTACTATTTACTTAATATTGCTTCTAAAATGTTCCTTCTAAAAATATTTTAGTTTAATTATAATATTAATTTCAATTTTTCCTTTTCCTTTTATCAATATTATTATTATGGTACATTCTTTCTTTAATATATTATATGTATATACCTAATTGCTATTCTCAAATAGCTTGAGAATTTATGTATGATATTTTATGTATAGAACTGGATTGATATTTATTTTCTATTGGATCTTTTATTTTATTATATTAATTTATATTTTATTAATTGGTCTGAAACAAGAAGTCAATGATCTTTTTTATACCCCAAGACAGAACTTTTATATAATCACAACCATAATACTTTTTATAAATACATTTTGTATCTGTTTCATTGTAATTAAACTTAATTTTGTACTATTTTCAGTTTTTAATTCCGAAATATATTTTCAGTCATCCCAGCAAATGGGCCACACATTACCGGAGAGAGGAAACAACTGCTGATCGGAGATGAAGTTAACCTAAACTGCACTTCGGGTAAATCTTTCCCGGCGTCCATACTTACCTGGTACATCAACGAGCAGCAGGCATGTTTATTTTATTATTTAAATCATTATTCATAAAAATAGTTTTATTCTCTACTTGAGATTCTCAAAGAGTATGTTGATTTTGAATAATAAGTTCTACAACTAAAAATTTGATATGTTGATTTTGATGCATATGTTTTTTGGTTAGATGAAAAAGTAATGAAATTTGTTTTCTTGCATAATGTACGTTTTTTTGTGTTTCTTTTTTTATATAAATTAGTGATATATAACATCTGATTCGTAGCACAAAATTCAATCAAATATTTCATAACTCTGAGGAAAAAAATTAATTTTTACGGCAACAAACGACACTAAAATAAACCAAATGACACAAGTTGGACTCAATAGGTCAATTTGAAATTGAGATATAATACAATTTATTTATAATTGTTTGAATAAATTCGAGTCTCTTTATTTATTTCAAATCTGGAAAATGTATAAATATCGTTATCAAAAAGATTGAAATATTGTCGTTCCAATGATATAAAAATAAATATACACAGAAAATATGTAATTTTTTTTATGTAAAAAAGAAATAATAATAATAATTTAAGGTATACATATAAGTTTCCAATCTACTTACATTCTTTCTTAAATTATTATTACTATTATTTCTTTTATATATTAAAAAAAAATATTGTCAATTCTTACATTGTATCTTGTTTCCATTTAGCTCTAACAAAGCACTGCAAAGAAGCGAAACGTTGATTAACAATCTTTTTTTCCTACTATTTTGGTATCTTTCTAGAATAATATTTCTCATAGCGAAATGTGGTAGAAATACAAAAAATGTAAATTCTTCTCTTAACTACTTATTCATTACTTAATTTTTAAAAAATCAAATTTAAAAATTATTTTATAGATTTAATAATTCTATTAACAGAAAGGTTCAGGGGTTAAGCGAAATAAAAAATAAATTATGTAATAACTATGGTGTCAAGTATACCTTATCAAGTGTCGGAACTGCGCAGTTCAAAGAAACCTTTTATTTATGCGTTTTTTTATAAATCTCCATACCTTCTATATAATACCTTCTACGACTTTCTATATTGAATATTATTTTTTTCTAAAATCTTTACTTTAGTAAATGTGTTTTCAAATGGGAAAAAATATTTTCCATTTTTTGTGAGACTATATATTTCTATTTTTCACTATTAATAAAAACGTGAAATGGTTGATTATATGAAAAAAACAAAATTAAAGGTGCTTTGAAGGAAGCCATTAGAAAATTTGGCATTAAAGTCTTGTAAAGATATTTCAACGAGAATAAGGCATAACTGATTTTAAAGAGCATTTTACTGTACACTAGTATACCGAGTTAAATCAAAATGATCTGGGTTATTTTTTAGAAAATCTAAAAAATGTAAAAATAGATCCAATGAAGTGGATCAATCCATTTTATCTAAAAATTTGCTGTTACCTTGCAGACTCGTACCCCTCTGAAATATGTTATTTCAGTTTAGCACCACTTTTTTGAGCTAACCTGTTCACTGAGACAATTTTGCGGGACTTCATTCTTTGTGCTCGGATGAAATCAAAATATGTATTTCCGTCAAAAAAACCGAATCTGAAATTTCGCACGATCAATATAATCTGTATATAGGTAACTTAAAGTTAAAACGTTTTAATGTACCCTAGGTGCTACAAAAGATTTTTTTGATTTTCTGTATTACCGACCTAGCAACATTGTCCAGGGATTTGCCAAAAATGTATGCGTAAACGATGTTATTTTTTGTTCCAGCACACTAATATTTTTGATCCCTATTAGCCAAAATTATAAAATAAAATTTGAAAAAGTTCTTTTTTTTGAGCCGTGTAATAAGTAATTAAGAGTAGAAACCTTCTCTCTGGCGATTATTTCCTTTCTCGTTTTCAAGTTAATAAATTGTATTAATACAGAGGACCGTAATTGAAATGAAATTTCATCTCCTTCGAATTCGAGAGGATGTCGTTACCGGGGATCGTAAAAGTGAGGATGAAAAGATACTTCCTTCTATCCAAAGAAAGGGGATCCACTGGGAGGCTACAATTGAAAGAAATGGTGGGAGTCGATGGCAAACCGACTGAGACAATGGCGAAACTTCGACAAAAACTGAGAGGGAGCCTTAGTTCGTTGTTTCACCGTTTCTTCGGGTATTTTACTGAAGAAAAAGAAAAAAAGTGTAAAGTAAAAGTAACAACAATTGAATCAATACCTCTTATCGACTTTTAGATACGGTCTTGCAGACAATTTACTGAGTCTTATGTTGAAAACCTCATTTCATCTATATTTCTGTTAATATCACTTTTTTATAACTAAATTATCTTTGAATGACCTTCAAAAATCAAAAGAAAAGGGCTTTGTTAAATCTTAACGTTTTAGAACCATATTTAAACAATAATAGTAATAATAAATGAAAGCAGAGAAAGAAAAAAAATATACAACAGCCAATATAGCTTCCTCGATATTTCTACAAACTGTGTATCATTACCGAGATTTCAAGGCTTAAGAATAACTTTTATTTGTTTATAAATTTGATTTGTCTTTTTAGAATATAGTATACAGAAAGCACTGTGTTTGAAATGTACGTGTCAATAAAAATACTTTTGCACACGGTGAAGCAAAAGTGCATAGAATTTGGTAAATTTATAATTGGAACTTTTTATCTCTGATCTCCAACTTCCCTCTAATTCTGGCGATACTGGAAAAGTCGATTTCGAAATATAAACAACACAAAGATAAACGTATATGTTTTCGTTATCGAAAATAATGGAATAAAATCAATGTAGGAACTAAGTACCAACTCGCATCTTTAAAATTTCATTAAAATCGGAGAGAAGATTGTATTGATTATGCTCCATACATATTTGCCAACGTAATGACAAAAAAGTTAGGGTACCCAATTTGTTTCTTAGTTACAGAATTGCTACCGCAGTGTAGTGTAAGATGAATTTTATTTACTCGATGAGAAGGGTTGACAGAGATAAATACTTAGTCTGTACAACTTCTATTTACAGACTAATACATACAACTTGTCTCCTAGAGTGTCCTTCGATAAGTCTATTCGGCTTCTCTATTAACTAGAATTTGAAACAGAATCAGAATCCTCGTATCTCTAGCATGTGTAATCTCAAGAGGTGAGAATAAGTTAGAACAAGAGGAAGAGGATGTTAGTAGATAGGGGTGTGTGGTTTCAAGGAATTTTGAATAAATAGAGCCAAGGCTTTTGTGACAGTTTCTTATGTTGTATTCAGTAGGATTTGGTACGCAAACAATATCTTGATATAACCAATGAAACGATTTGGGATATTAAACCAATCCCGTCCTCTAAGTGTTCCCACAAACAAAAGAGAATCGTGTGTATGTGTCTCTTCAATTGCGTCTCTGAGTAAGGGTAGTATATTCTCCTGTTATGTTTAGATTTTGATGGCTTCTCGTGTGGTCAACCCTAAAACTATTAGTTTCAACAAGAGGAGAAGAGTGGTCGAGGGTGAAAGGGAAATGGAGTAAGCGAAAAACACTAATAAACAAAAAATATTTATTTAAGTAGACGTTTCGACCTAATTTTAAGGCCTTCATCAGGGCTATAAGACAATAAGAAATAACAAACATCATTCAGACAAACATAAAAATAAATAATAGACTACCTCACTCACTCACTCACTCATTGTTGGGCGCTACAGTCCTTGTACGACCTTGGGCCTCTGGCACCATTCTTTCCCATGCCTCGCGGTCTCCAACGAGACTCCTCCAATTTTTAACTCCCATTCCTCTCAAATCATCTTCCAAATCATCCAGCCACCGGCGCCAGGGTCTGCCCCTTTTACTTTATCCTCCTGGTGCACCATTTAGCATCCTTTTAGGTAGCCTGCAGGGCTACATCCTTTCCACATGTCCCAACCACATTAGCCAGCTCTTCTTAATAGCACAGAGGATATCAGGCTCTCCATACAATTCCTTTACTTCGTCATTTCTTCTGATTCTCCACCTGTGCTCCTCTTTAACGGCTCCAAAGATCTTTCTTAGAACTCTTCTCTCCCAAACCAGTAGAGCTCTTCTATTTTCCTTAGTTAGAGCCCATGTCTCACTGCCATACATTATCACTGGCCTAATTATTGTTTTGTACAACAAAAGCTTTCCTGGAAAGACTTTTGTATCGGAGAGTTTTTGCAGGGCATAGAAACATCTGGTTCCTGCTACCATTCTGCCCTTAATTTCTAGTTCTAAATTATTGTTCTCCGTCACAACTCCTCCCAGGTACTTTAAAGTACTGCAGCTGTGAAACATGTTTTCCTCCACATCCTCAATATCTCTTCTCTCTCCGGTCTGTCTAGAGGTTTTCATATATTTCGTCTTTTCTCTATTTGTAATAAGTCCTAAATCCTGTGCTGCTCTCTTGAATTCTCCCACAGCACCGGCTAGTGCTGTTTTGGCTCTACCTGTGATGACTACATCATCCACATAAGCCATTTGTTGTGTGGCAACTTCTAGGGCGAGGTTGAACAGTACTGGTGATAATGGGTCTCCTTGTCTTAAGCCACTGTTAACCCTAAAGCTATTAGAGATGCCCATTCGAGTTTTCACCTTGCAACTAGTCCTTTCCAGGGTCATCTTTGTTAATCTTATTAACTTGCTAGGTATTCCCTGTGACTGCAATGCTTTTAATAATTTCCCTCTGTCTACACTATCATAAGTCTGTCGGAAGTCAATAAAGAGGTGGTGTAAGTCGACATTGTATTCATTCAGACTAACAGATTTGGAAATATAAGATAAAAATAATATGATAAATAAAAATAATATTTTTATGTTCCTCAGAATGATGGTAGTTATCTCTTTTTGTTTTGTAGCCCTGACGAAAACATAAAAATTAGGTTAAACGACGGCAAAAATAAATCATTTTTTGTATTTGTGTTTTTCTGTTGAATCCCTCCTCCCCTCTCCCGACTATCTTCTCCTCTTATTTATCTACGGTCAACTATCTTCTCCTCATTATTTATTTCAACATTCATATTTATTTCAAAACGATAATTATAAAGGGAAAACATAAAATGTGAGTGAAACATTTTGATTCTAAGGACATTATTCCCAAATTTTTGTAGAATCAATTATGTTGTACAATCAACTTTGTAAAACTGAAACTGATTTCTATAAACTTTTAGAATTTTCTTTAGAGCCTACAGTAGAAAAATGTATATCTAGCTGAACTTTTATTTGTATTTTAATTATCGTTATTATGGCCATAATACAGTTTTAATTTTAAATATTTTCAAGTTAATTTGCTTCTCTTGCTTAAAAGTTGAACCAACCTTGAGTAAGTTGGATTTCCAGAGGAGACGCATCCGAAACCTAAAACAGGAGAAAGAGAAAATGGTTCCAGCTGATTAAACTCAATCCTGCTCCAGTAGTAGACCTACAACTGGAAGGGGAGGAGGGCTTCCATAATTCCAGAGTCGGTAATTAAATAGGTTCTGTAGGTAGAGCCATTTTAATACCTGGCTCAGTGCTGGAATAGAGGTGCGCTCCTGTTTCTATTGTTCGCTTTATTGCTTATGGGTTACCTTGTCCTACACCCACTATTTACATTGTGAGCGCCTTACAATGGTTTCGTGGCCTTACAAAACCAGTGAAATTTTAAAAAAATAATATTTAAATTATAAAACAGTAACTAATTGAAAAAAAAAATCTTAAAATAATTCAGTAAAGTACCTTAAAATTTTCATGTACCTGGGAGTCAATATAAATTAATTTCTGTCAGTGAATTCTTATGTATAAATATTTGAAAAACACAAAAGTGAAATGTTCATAGGGAACTATGTGGGAGTGAATAAGCCTAATATTACTATATATTATAGTAATATAGTGAATATCAGATTTACAGTTTTACAAGTAGCTCTAATGTACATTATTTTTTTAAAAATATTTATTGACAAAAATTACTATTTGCCACAGACTTTTGTAATTTGAAATAGGGATATAATTGATTTAATTCACACCAAAATAAATAAAAGATTAAGAATAAAAAATAAAACAAACATAAATGAAAACAGGAAATATAGAATCAAAATATGTACAAAGACAAGTAAAATTACATCTATACTAATATGTAAAATACTTACGTAATCATCTGAGAGCCCCGAGCCACACGTGAGTGGCATGGCAGAGCTCTTCAAGATCCCAGGGCAGCTATCTCAACTCGTCACTGGTACTGACTGACCCAATGGAGGTATAGTAAGTGCGTTAAAGCTGTAGAAATTCTATACGTGAGTGGAGAACACCAATACCAATGCTTTCTCTTACTAAATATTCCATATGTAAAAAATACTTATGGGAAAGAAAAAACGAAAAGTTGTTTTTTAATATGTTTCATCACAGCTCTCGGAGAATAGTATAATCGTAAACCTAACGACTGCCCCTACAGTCTCATTTAAAATTGTTGATCTTACCCCGTCGAACAGATCCACTACCTTGAACTACATCTGGACAAACGGCTAACCTGGAATCCTCAGAGAAGACTGAAAAAACAGGGAATTGCACGTCGATTCCTACTATTACTGCACTTACTGAACAAACGGTAAATGTAATAAGGTCAATCTGGACACACGGAGTTGAGATTTGGGGCTCCACTAAACCTTATAATTCCTTTCGTATCTAATTTTTATAATCCAAAATCCCCAATGCTCCTTACTTTGTCACAAATAAAATCATTCATAAAGACCTTGATGTTCCATATTTAACCGATCTAGACCGAACCAGATATCATTCCTTCCACCATAAAATCTTAACCACTCAAACCTTCCAGTTTCTAGCCTTGGTTCCTCATCCATTGCTGACAATCCTCCGAGGCGCCCGAAAAGATGATGGCCACGAGACCTGCTAATGTCAAACGCCATTAAAGTGCTACCAATGGGTAGTTTTTCTACACTTCTGTATCACCCCATTTTAAATGAGATCAAATATACTAAATGTATTATAAAGTACAGCTTTTAATAGCAATAAATAATAAAAAATAAATAAATAAAAACATTTCATAAAAACGTGATTAACGTCTTTTTATCTTGATGGTTAACAAGATCACTGTTAATAATAACTAACCTCCATAAGGTGAAGACTACTTCATGCACAAAGCGATATAACTATTGCGGTTTCGGTAGTGGTAACGATGTGATGGCTGACAAGGTTTGAATAGGGAGTTCCAAAAGGAAATCAGTGCACATGTGCTTTTCAATTACGATGCCACGAAGAGCAGCCCTATCTATAATTATTCTATCAAACGCGAGAACAACAAACATTAACAAGGAGCATATAAAGCAATTATCAGCGACGGTGTCCTTTTGTTGGTCTGATTGTATCTTTGCCGAGGGCACACAAAGCGAAGCGGCCATTGTTGGGGTCGCGTTGATTACAGGTCCCGTCGCGTGATCCAGGCCATTATGGTTAAGTTTCCCCCTGCCCTTTTACATTTTCCATGTTCATCATACTTCACGGCACTCGATAATCAACCCCCTTCTTACTGTAAGCTTTATACGCTAATTAATGGTTGAGATTTTATTCAGAGTTTTATACCACAACGGGAGGTTTTACACATGTATTATTCTATAAAAATAAAAAAAGTTTGCAAATTATAACTTTATCATCATTTCTATTGGGTAACTACATAAGGAAAAAAGTACTAACAACAAACTAGTAAGGGAAAACAAATTTAAATGTATTCGGTATTTTAAAGATATATCTACCTATTAATATTTTTATTCAATACATTTTTTCATAAAAGCTTAGCAGCTCTTCTATCAACTTCAAGATCAGCTGATATGAGTCCACTCTTAGTAAAAACAAACAAAAATAAGTTACGTCAAGATAATATTTATATATAATGATAAATAATGGATACCTGGAGTAACATAAGGACTGAGAGCTTTGTAACTAGCATTTTTATTTCAAAACCAAAATTTTATTTTAGATACTAAAGTCACAAAAGTGACAAAACATAAACCGTGTAGAGCTCAGTGATTGAGAATAATGGATGGAATGAAGTTTTGGTTGCCTTTGCAAACATTAAAGTAGCTTTATCAATAAAGGTAAAGGAAATGAAAAGTATCCATTGATTATACTATTAGGTTTAATGCCTCACCTCCTTTATTTATTGTCTTTATATATTTTAGATTATCTAAACATTTTTGTCTTGAAGAAATTTGAATTTTACGAAACGAGTTGCGTTTGAAGACTTTAAAACGCAGAAACCTTTAGTGTAATGATTTATGTAATCCCATCTGGTAAGAGAATCAAGGACTGAATTTCAGTCAAGTTGCATAAAATGGACTGTCATTATATAAATAATCGATATTGCCAGGACCTTCTAATAAAGTTAATGACAAAGGAAATGTTATGTATTTAAGAATATATCATTACTGATATTATGGTATTATAAACATTTCTTTTAAAATTTCATTATTAATTAATTGGTTACATGTTTTTTATTATTTATAGTAGTTTTGAATTTAATTGAACTTGATCAGTTAAAACTTACTATAATTGAATAATTAATCGTTATTGTATATAGAATTAAGTATCGTTTTAATTATAGTCTTATAAGCTATAAGTTCAGTTCTCTGCGAAGGACCCCTAAATTTTACGGTTTTCTAAACTGAAACTAAGCATCTCCCGGATGGGGGTTTCAGGACATTAAGGTTGTATCCTGCTCACCATATAACCTAAGAATACGAACTCTGAACGAATGTTACTTAAATATTATTTATACATATATTAAAAGTATAATATAGAAATAAAATTATACCTTGACATAAATTAAATAGTAAATGAAATTTCCCTTAGAGCTAAAATTATGTAATGCAATTATGTCGCAAGTTTTAATGTTGTATTAAATATGTATAGTATAATTCAATAAATGATTATATCCGATTTTTTTCATTATTAACAATTACAAACATTCAATCTTTTTTAGTTTTAAATGTCTAAACATAAAATGAAAATGTGCTTTGATCGAAAAAAGTTGTTTTTAATTATGTATTAAAAAAAGTTTGTCAGAAGTGGGATTCGTACCCACGCCCACATAGTGGACCAGAAGGCTCAAACCTACAGAGTAGGCAAGGTTACCCTTGAGTCTGGCGCCTTAGACCGCTCGGCCATCCTGACAGCTGAATTCTGGCTGACAGTGTAACTATAATGAATAGGTTTATTTTATAATTAAATTTTATAGTTATAATAAATTAATATTTATTTTGATATTTTAAGTTAAAATGGATATTAGTATGTGTAAAATATATTTGTTTCTACAATTATTAATTTAAAAGTTAGACATCCTGACAGCTAAGAGGTGGCAGACGACATTCCAGTGACGAATTTATCTTTATTTCATGATAGTAAATTAGATATTTTATGTTCAAAATAAAAAAAAATAGTAATATTATATTTTGTTTCAATTATAGAATTTGTAGAGTTAGGATGATTGTTGTATTTTTTATTTTTTTTTTTTATTGATATTAGGTATCAATATATTTAAAATCAAATCATAATACCTATACCAACTCAACAAAAATCAGTACACCTTCAAACTGTGAAAAAATAATTTAATCCATAAAACATAATTTTTTTTTTGTTTCATACTAATACCATGGATGGATAATATTTTTCATATTGTTTATTTATTTATTTATTGCTATTTACAACTCTACATCTTAATACATTTAGTAAATTTGATGTAAGTAAAAATGGAGTGATACAGGCGTGTAGAGAAACTACCCATTGTTACCATTAACGGAATTTTTAAAAAAAGTAACTTACATATTCACTGATGTAGTTACTTATCTTTTATTTATTTACCTCTGTAATAACTTGAAAACATACAGTAGGTTTGGTGTAATAAGTAAAATAATAAAAAAAAAATAATAGAAAAATCTTGGGATACGAAAGAAAAGAGAAACAATACCATTGGTGTAAGTTTCAAGTATACAGAGATAAAAAAATTATACTATTTCACATATTACTAACCTAAAGTACCATCTATAAAATTTTATAAAAGAGATCATTTTAAAATGTGTAATAAATATGTAAACAACTTATTTTGTAATTAAAAACAGAAAAAGAAATAATACAAAACAACGGATAATTTTTTGATTAACCAAGTGAATTTCGATTCAACAGTACATTATAAAGTACGTTTTGAAAAATAATGAAGTATTAAACTAATTGTTAGATACTATTAGAATTTAATGAGGGGGAGGGAATCGAAATAAGTATAAAAGTTAGGTTGTATAATTTTCTTACTTTGAGAAGAGTCATAAAAAATATTATTCACTTCATTTTCCATGGCATTCAATTCACCCATGTGTCAAGCCAAACTCATTTAAAATATCCAAACAAATTAGCTAGTTCATATTGTATTTAATGAGAAAAATATTCTTTTTTTATTCTCTTGTACCTTATAATTAAATAATATAATGAATATTTATCATTGATTTAATAGCTCTGACGTTGTATTACAGCATACAATAAATGTAATTTAAAATGAATATTCATGTATCGAATTAGTAAATTATAATTTATATTAAAAATACCTTATCTATGTTTTTGATATAATATCTAACAATTCTTTTCAGCTTTTTCCTTATAAAAACAAATTAATTTAATATCTATATATTTATGAATAAATTAATGTTTGAAACTATCTCACAATATAAATATATGGTATTAAGAAACTAATAAAGTTAACTAAAATACTTCTTATTTATTTATTAAACAGAGGTCCTATAGCGTTTTTTTTTCATAATCCACAATTATGATGCTGAAATACAATTTAATAGAAGATATTAAATGAAAATTACAGAATTGAATCATTTCTTTTCACGTGTCAAAAAAACGTTTCAGTAAAAATATATATTATAAATAAGCTATAAAGAGTGTTTTAAGGGTAATTGTTTTAAATAAAAATATAAATTAAGGATCTTAAAACAAGAAAAATCTTACCAGGTATGATCATTAACAGTGTTTAGTAATGTTCGTTAATGGACTTTTCTTTTTCCTTAATTTTTTTTTCTTCTTATGAGATTCTTAATTCATATTTTCAGTTAGAACACAACCCTGAAACACCTTGTACATAATTAGATAAAAGAAAGATAAAACTAATGTCTTTATTATATTATATAAATTATATTGAAAAATAAATATGAATAAACTGGTAAATTACTTTTGTACGATTTCTCAATATATTTGGTGAACGATCGGTTCGCCTAACGGTTAGCTCATGTGTTTAGTTTTATTATATGTACTTTAATTATTATAATTAATTTTTTTTTGTAAGATTTCATTTGATAGCCTTAAATATATTATGATTTATTCAAAGTTAAATTTTAAATTCTGCTTTATTTTATATACCATTTCTGAAAGCTCCATACGGCTTTGCTGTCGCATTTAAGCAATATAATCCTAAAGTCTTTAGCTTAAGGTAGAGCCGGCTCCTAATATGCTAAAGATCCCGTGTTAAAATCTCAGCTGGGAGCCGTAAAATTTATTTCTTAATCTCCCTTGAGGGCTCTTCCGTGACATTGTGCTAGCTGAGTCTGCCCCAACCTAGCATCTAAATTTAAACAGCAGTTTATTCTGCATTATACCTATGTTTTAACTCGGCATGAGGAACGTGAAAAAATGATACATTAGTGGAAACATTGGGTTAAATTGATTCTTAAGGGATTACGGACTATTTGAAACAATTGTGATCCCAAAATCATTTTAATTTAATAAAACGTGTAAAGAAATTATGGCTCTAATATAATTCACGTGCTATATTCTAAAGGTAGAAGTTGCAAGTATACCTTTTGTACGTACGATGTGGTGATATATTATTATTACGTATATGAAAATTTAAACAACAGAATATGTTTAAAAATAAATAAAAACGATACCTTTTTAATAGAATAGTAAGTTTTGATAATTGAAGAGAACTAGAGTATGCTCTTTTATTATAATTATTTTTAAAAATAAATAATGGAAGATGAATAAATATGGGTATACAAAAAATGATTTTATAGAATATATATATATACACAGGGAGAGTAAGAGGAAGAGAGAGAGTATGCTGGACAACAAATAATTTTTTATATTTTTTTTCTTGATAAAAATAATTATCTTTGTGTTTGAGGTATTTCATATAGTTTACCGTAATATCTTTGAAATAGGTCCAATTCAAAATAAAATCAAAATAGTTTTTTCAGATGAACCACAATTCAAGCAAAGCAGCTATATGTATTGAAATGTTAATTAAAGCCCGTTGAAAGATTATCTAATTAGCATTTTTCTGGGTATGTAATTGTTTAGTGATTAGTCCTACTGATAAGATTTTGATTTAACTCCTTACTCAACGGAAATATTTTTCCATCATTCTCATCTTTTTTTTCAGGCTTTCTGCTCTTATAAGCTATTTATTCGCCTGATGGAATTTTAAAACTCCATGATTTTAAGCAGATTGAGCAGGGTTACTCTCAAAAACGTAGGAACGTAGTACACAATCCCTTAGCAAAAATCACATCCCATAAACCATAAAAATAAATATAACATTAATTTTTTAACATAATTTAGTATTAGTTATAAGAAAAACATCTATTTAGTCTCAAAACTTCTTCATTATCTTTACACTGCTACGTTTCAGTATAATATGCTAAATTACGTATATTTTCACTTATTACAATAATTAGTTTACAATATCTATTTCACCTAATCACTATATCAATACTCAGCATCCCAGGTTTGCTAAATCCTCATTATTTTTTAAATATTATTAATTCATTTTTATTAGTATATAATAAAAGTTATGATTATAAATTAAATTTGCTTAAAATTTAAAATTGCTGGTTCAAATATTTTGTATCTGATTTCAAATTAACAGTATTATTGATATTTTCTGATATGAAAATAGTCTCCAACATTTTTTCTTTTGAAGGTGTTATTTTCTTTATGTAAAATTATTGTATTTTCTAAATCTAAAATTATGCTTATTTTTGGATAATTTTGTATATTTTGGATATATTATTGTTCCTAATAATTGTTTGGTTTCTTTTATGTATATTGCTGGATGTGAACTAATTATTGTGATAATTGCAATTAGGAAAATAATAGGTAATTTAGCACATTATGGTGAAAATTAATTTATTAGTGCATATTGTTTCCTAATGTAAGAGGTTTTATGGGTAATTGACTAATGATAAAAATTGACGAAGGCATAAAGGCCTGCTATAATGTGATGACAAATTTTGGGCTGTGATGTTGTAAATAAGGTAGGAAATTTAATTTTTCATAATGTTTTTAGAATTAATTTATATTGAATGAAAAGTAATTAAACATTTATAGTTGGTAGATCCTTGAAAATTACCGGAATTACTAAAACGTAGGTGTGTAATTATAATAAAGTAGTATTGAGACTAAATGGATATATTTGTTGTAACTAATAAACAAATCAGTCTCAAAAAAGAGTTTACATTATATATACATAATAGTATCTTCCAGATGAAACTCAGAGAAGAATTTCTGGTAGTCCTAAATAACTTACTAATTAGTAAAATAAAGTGACGAATAGGGGGTATTTTATTTTATCTTTTTCAAATAAAGTTATAGTAAAGCAAATTAAAGAACTTATTTTTTCGCTAAGCTAGAGCAAAAAAGATACACCTAATTCATTATTTTCTACTTTTATTAAACTAATTTAATTATTATTAAAAGTTTTAGAACCCTCAATATTACTTTTTTATGTTATGTGTGGTATAAACTTATTTAATTTTAAAAATTAATTGAATTAGGCTTTATGAGTTGGTTTAATGCATTAGACTTACACAAATTAAAGGAAACCCGTCAACACTCTTCCCATATAAGATTATTTCGAAACATATACAGTTAATAGTTCCCAATACATCGTACATATTTTAAATAAATATTTCATAAAAGAATTATTGTAATATGTCAGAGACATGGATTAAAAAAAAAAGTAAATAAGACTGAATATTTAAATATCTTCAAGAGGAAAATCACTATGCCCTTTTAGATGCAACAAGCCAAGAATATTGCATGTGTACATATTTTTAGAACAACTCATCACATTCTTTTACATTCTGTATCACCATACATTAATATTTAATCGTATGTCTAATGTTCATATTTTTAAAAACAAAAGTATTAGTTTTTTTTTATAGTTCAATTAAATGATTAAATAATACATAGGAAAATATTAGTTTAAAATATATCTCAAATAATTAAATCTGTTTCTTAGATATATCACTGAAAATATTTTTTCAACAATATTTAATATTATCACTCATATTTAAATGATTTGTTAATATATTATTATTGGATTAATTATTATATTTATCTTATCAAATTGTATTTATAAGCACTTAATGTAGTAGTACTATTTTCCAAAAATAAATAAAAATTATGTGTCAGAAGTGGGATTCGAACCCACGCCCACATAGTGGACCAGAAGGCTCAAACCTACAGAGTAGGCAAGGTTACCCTTGAGTCTGGCGCCTTAGACCGCTCGGCCATCCTGACAGCTAAAATTTGGCTGACGGTGTTCTACTGATAAATAGGTTTATTTTAGAATTAAATTATATAGTTATATAAAAGTAATATTTAACTTGACATTTAAAGTTTAAATGTGTGTAAAAAATATTTCTTTATACAATTATTTATATTATAGTTATTATACATCCTAACAGCTAAAATATGGCAGGTAATGAATATTTATTTTTTAATGATATTAAATTAAATATTTTAAGTTGAAAAGGACACAACTTAAGCATCGGCGAGAGCAAAATGTGAAATGTTAAAATAAAGAGAAAATATTATAAGATATTACACGCTTTAACTTCTGTAATAGCGTGGCTTTAACCTAGGTTAATGTATATAAGTAATATATATAAGATACATAATATATAAATTCGATCAGCTGATCTACTTCCCCCGCCCCCGACAGTTTACGAATAATCCTCGTTAAGTTATACTGTACTATGTAATATAGTATGAAAAACTATTTACAAAAAAAATAAATTCCTGAACCAACACCACTCTATCAAAAACTCACAATCTTACCAAAAGTAACGCTATATACATAAATTAAACTTATGTAAAGAAAGAAAAGGACTCCTAGTACAATAAAATGAACAATATAAAATAAAAAAATTGCGAAAGTCACAAATAAAATAAAAACAAAACATTAAAAAAAAATTAATAAATAACTTTATTTCTTGTAGATGCGATGTCAACACTCTATATTCACATTGCCGGAAGTCTTAACAATACTTTAGTGGCCTAAGTTTTCTTAGGTTCTCGGTTACTTTCTATAGTAACAATATTGTTTTCCCTAATGATCATCATCTTGAAAGGGCCTCGTATTGCTGTATGTCTTTTCCCCGGAACTGTCTCAGCTACTGCAATTGTTAAACCATTTAGTAGTTGCTGTTATGATAACATTTACTGTATACAGTACTATGGCATTAGATATAGCGGAATAGCTATAATGTTATGCACATGTTGCGGTTGTGAAGCTACTGTTATAGAACTGTCATGAAAACCATGAACTGTCTTATTACTACACAGTGATACCTCACAACACATAATGCGCAGGTGAAGCTAATATTATAACGGTACGTTCATGAGTATTTGACAATAAATGGTTTCTTGGTCTATAAAAGTTATTGCTACATTTTTATTAAGTTTGGATGATTTCTGAGTCATAGTTTATGTTCTTTTAGGTTTCTTAAGCACTTCTGTATCTTAGTAGCTCTGTTTCTTCTCACCTTGATTGTCAATTTTGATTTGTCTTTTCAAGAGTGTTTTTAAACTTCTGATAGCGAATGAAAATCATTAAAGTTCCCAAAAGCCAATTTTTATGATTCTGTTTTCCAAAATAATTGGTCTTAAATAAAGTTGGAACTTATTTATCTCTGTACCAGATGTTATAAACACGGCCCTTATTTCGAAACTTCCTTAAAAGAAGGTCCTTCGGTAAAGTTATAATAAGGAATTGATTAAATATTTCCAGTACATTGCTTGGGCAGGACTCCCACCAAGGATCACTAATCGAAGTTGAGGACCGATTATGTTAAACTCCTTCCGAAGAAAAAGGAAAACACTCCACCGAGGACTCGCAAAGTTTCGTTTATAATCGAAAAACTCGCCTCCTTATCTGGGCCTTTTATGACAACGGTCCTGGAAGTGCTGGAAGTGGAGAGGTAATGGCCGCCGATTGAATCAGGAGTGGCCGAAACTTGGAGGATAAATCCACTCCAAGGTTCCACTTCTTTAGTGGCACTGATGGCTTCTTAAGCTAATCGTCCGGGTATTCTCAATGGTACCTGTGTGATGAGTTTTCTCAAGTGAAGTCTAGGATGGGGTGTCTATGGCGTGAAAGCATAAATTTGTACAGACCACTTTCAGAAAATATCAATCATCAAAGCTTATATTTTACATTTCAAACCATTTACAATATTCTTACTATAAGAACTCCCAATTGAGCTTTACTGAGAAACAGTAATCCTATATTAGACGATTAAAAACTTTATGATTTACCTAATGAATAATAAATATTTTGAATAACCAATAATTTTTTTTTAAATTCTTTGATCACTCATATTTAAATTAATTTTGATTGTACTATTATTTGATTAATTATACTTTGTTTTCTTTTCAAAGTTTAAGTAATAGGACTTATGTAGTATTATTATTCCGAAACAGTAAAAAAAAAAAAAAGTATGTGTCTGAAGTATAAATATGTATAGTATAAATCATTGAATGAGCTTATCTGAATTTTTTTTCAATATAAACAGTTCCAAGTTTTTTATATCTAAAAATAAAATAAAAATTCGCTTCGATCGAAAAATAAATGTTTTGGACCACATATTAAAAAAAGTATGTCTGAAGTGGGATTCGAACCCACGCCCACATGGTGGCCCAGAAGGCTCAAACCTATGAGTCGGTTTAAACTATTGGACTTACATAAACTAAAGAAAACCCATGAACAGTCTTCCCATATAAGATTATTTCGAAACATATACAGTTCCT
Organism: Halyomorpha halys; assembly: GCF_000696795.3. Classification (NCBI taxonomy): domain Eukaryota; kingdom Metazoa; phylum Arthropoda; class Insecta; order Hemiptera; family Pentatomidae; genus Halyomorpha; species Halyomorpha halys. The sequence goes on along the minus strand of NW_027112702.1, from coordinate 279,287 downwards.
AATACATCGTACATGTTTTAAATAAATATTTTTTGTCTATAGTTTTTGTTTTAAATTTATATTTTTAAATATGTCAGAGACATGAATTAAAAAAAAAAAGTAAGTAAGACTGAATATTTAAATATCTTCAAGAGAAAAATCACTATGCCCTTTTAGATGCAACAAGCCAAGTATATTGCATGTGTATATATTTTTAGAACTGCTCATCACATTCTTTTGCATTCTGTATCGTATAGCATTAATATTCAATGGTACGTCTATTGTTCATATTTTTAAAAACAAAAGTATTTTTTTTTTTTTTTCATAGTTCAACTAAATGATCAAATAATACATAGGTAATTATAACTTTAAAATATATCTCAAATAATTAAAACTGTTTCTTAGATATATCTCTGAAAATATTTCTTCAACAATATTTAATTTTATCACTTATATTCAAATGATTAATGATTGTTATTATATTATTATAGGATTAATTATGTTATCAAATTTTAAGTATTAGCACTTATGTAGTAGTACTATTTTCCAAAAATAAATAAAACCATGTGTCAGAAGTGGGATTCGAACCCACGCCCACAAAGTGGACCAGAAGGCTCAAACCTACAGAGCAGGCAAGGTTACCCTTGAGTCTGGCGCCTTAGACCGCTCGGCCATCCTGACAGCCGATTACCGGTTCTCGGTGTTTTACTTAATAATGGATTTATTCTGTAATTACCAGACTCAAGGGTAACCCTGCTGACTACGTAAATATAAAAAATAAATATTCATCACCTGCCACATTTTAGCTGTCATGATGTCACTAACTATAATATAAATAATTGTATAAACAAATATATTTTACACATACGCATATCAATTTTAACTTAAAATATCAAATTAAATATTAATTTTTTATAACTATAAAATTAAATTATAAAATAAAACTATTCATTACAGTTACACCGTCATCCAAAGTTCAACTGTCAGGATGGCCGAGCGGTCTAAGGCGCCAGACTCAAGGGTAACCTTGCCTACTATGTAGGTTTGAGCCTTCTGGTCCACTATGTGGGCGTGGGTTCGAATCCCACTTCTGACACATAATTTTTTTTTTTGTATATCAAAATAATAATACTATATAAGTGCTACTACAAATATGTTACGAAAACAAAGCATAATTAATTAAATAATAGTAAAAATCTGTCTTTTTTACAAAACTTATTTTATTTTTTTTGTTTTTTTATAATTTATAAAAAATATTATTCAAAAGAAAGTACATATTATAAAATATTTTTCACGTTTTTTTTTTTGTTTTCTTTTATATAATTGCATG
>NW_027112702.1:245508-273097 GCF_000696795.3 Halyomorpha halys | reverse complement strand
ATATATAGAGCCCTCTTCTATTTCCATTTTTTGAAACGGAAAAATCGCCCTTGAAAAAATAATTAGTCTTGAATATTTTAATACTAAGAACAGAATCCACATCTTAAATATTAATCGTCCCCAAAAATGGAAGATAAACAATTTATTATTAATCCTTCGTTTACTCTCTGGCATAACTAAGATTTTCTGTACCTCCATGTTCCCAAAAATCGTCAAAAAATAAAGTATTTTTTAAATTTATTCTTCGGTGAGCTCTTTCGGGTTCGGAAAAAAAACTATCTATCTTTCTCGTTTTACCCTATTATCAACGAGAAATGAATATTCTTAAAACTAAACATATTATAAATATCAGGTATTTATAGGTCAGATAGGGCAACAAGAAGACAGTTTATTGCTTCTTCACAGAGAACCAATGTCACTATTTACAATAGACGTAAGACAAAATCAAATGATATATTTTAATTTTTTCAGCTTTAATATTTTTCAATTCATTGAAAAATTGCTATTTTTCTAATTATACACGTGAAACTTAAAAATAATGTTAATTTTTTTTCTATTTTTTTGTGAAACTGATTGGAGCGATAAAAATCTGTTCCAAAATCACATCGGATCGTTAAGAAAAAGATTATATAAATTTTTTTCTAAATATCATTTTTGAAATTAATTGTCAGAGATATTCTTCCCTGCTCAAAAGGCTTTTTCTTCAAAAAAATTTGGATTTTCGTAATAAGGAATGATTGTCCTATATTTTAAAAGTGTTAAGAATACAGTTTGGGAGTGGGTAGCTTATTAGTAAGGCACTGTGCTACTAACTCCATAACTCGGGTTCGAATCCAACTATGAAAGACAATTATTTTCTGTTTCACTGTCACCCAACCTCATAAAAAGGGCACCCGTAATTGGGTAAAAATCTGGAGGGTGAACGTGTTTCTGACCAAATCATCTCCTTGCACAACCTTTGGTCTAGTAACATTACTACCTTACAAAGTACTGCACCCTTAACCCTTTATGGATTGTTGAGGTACAGTTTTAATTTAATTTAATATAACAATACATTAAAATGGCACTTCCGGTCGGTCGACGTAATCGGAAAAGTTAGTATAACAGGGATATGTCCACTTTATTTAAGGTATCATGTTTGTGTGTTTTTTGTTGGATGTTTACAAAAACAAATACTCACATATATTTAAGACGAATAAAATTCTCGTTTGTTTAGTCTTTCGATTTGTCTACTTTAATGGAAACATTAAATCTTGAAATTTGAATACGACCAAAAATTATTATTAACCAGACAGTAGTCCTGAAACTTGAGATTAAAGTTATTACTAACTAGTTAACACAGTAATGCAATGACTAAATTCTATGAATGTTGACAAATAACTGCCACTTTCATCCGTTACGTTTCAGTATAAGTGGTAAATAAATAAGTCCGTTCACACAGGAAATATTGAGTAGATTTAGGAGTCATACTTTAGGAAATGGTTTTAGCATTTTATCTTAAAATACACAATAATATTTATGCATTATATTACTTAGTTTTTACCGAAATAACTGAATAGATCATTTAGTTTTATTGGAAATGTTTTATTACCTGCTAGCTTAATTCTGCTCTTTAATTATTATTTGCTCCTTGACTGTATACTTACTTGGAATTCACATACTTGACAAAAACCCCAGAATTTGACGGACAGTTTGGAAAATTATGTAGACTGCTAAAGAAAAAATCACAGTTTTCAGTTGACTATAAAGTATCAATATATAAAACAGTACTGAATCCAGTCTACACTTGTGCATTAAATCTGATAGTGTCTGTTAAATTTTCAAATATTAAACGCTGTTAATCAACTCTATAGGTAGAAATGACAGTCGAACAGAAATGGAGTTCTGGGAATACTCAAATTTTCCACTCACATCTTAATAGTCAATGGCTATAGGCCTCTTGCTCATCATCCACTGACTTCCAATACCAGTGAAGCTGTTCAAAGAGAAACCCTCGGGTTCCTAGAACTCTATATTATATACTATTATCTATATTACTAATTGCTTAAATGACAGAAAGCAATTTTTATACAAAAATTATTTTAATTATATGGTTCGTGGAGGATGTAAGTATTCTTTAATGATCTATACATTAATTGATGATTCCCCTTTTCATTCTTTGAATCTAAGATAAAAAAATTAACAACTGCTGTACAAATGTTTTATTAATCTTTATTTAATATGTCTAGTGATAAGTATGTTCCACATATTCTTCAGTAGGTCTATGTAACTTATGTCACGTGTTGTAATTCTTTCCTTAATGTTTTCACATGTTTTATAATTGCTTAGATTTACAACCGTATCAAAGAGAATTGAAGTACATCATTATTTAAAGTAATGCTTTTTTTAATTATTTATTGAGATTTCTTTTTAATTACGTACAAGGTATTATATGTTTCTTATTAGCTAATATTTACAAATTATACGTAACCGGTGTTTTTTCAAGTTTCAAAAAAGTATACTATACGTACAGTGACCGAAGAAAGTATTTGTACATCAAGTTTTTAAAAAAATTAAATTATGACTTTAAGCAATAAAAAAACCCAATTACTTCAAAAATAATAAGTATAATTGTAACGTAATAACTACAGATAAAATTGAAATGAAAAACTTCTTTCATAAAAAAACAAAACATCAAACTTACAAAAAATACAGAAAAAAGGTATTTGTAAACCTTGCGTTTTATTTTAATTTTTTTTAATTTAATAATTTGTTTGAAATCCATTGGAATCTATTACCGCTTGTAAACGTCTCGGCATTGAGTGGATGAGGTTTTTAATTAAATCCGTGTTAATTTGTTCCTATTCTTGCTGTAAAAGGCTCTTGAGATGTCTTCTGGTCATTTGGTGTTTTCGAACATTTTTAACTAAAATATGCCACAAATTTTCAATTATGTTTAAGTCCGGAAACTGTGGAGGGATATGAAGTTGTTGGGAAATGATAAATATTAACCATTCTTTAGTTTCTTTTTCTGTTGTTCCTGATCATTATCATGAATAAAAATATACGGATCCTGAATTCCTGACTTGGTTGCACTGGCTTATTTGGGTTATGGCGCAAAATCTTGACATAACCTTCTCCATAAAAAATCCACGAGATTTACTACAGCATTATGAGCCACGCATCCTCAAACCATAACACTCGCCCGTCTATGTTTTACAGTATCTTGCTTCCTGAATTCTTCAATTTCCTTCGCCATATCGCCTTTCTGCCGTTAGTTCCAAACAAATTAAATTTACTTCCATCAGAGCATAATACATTTTCCCAAAAACTAATGGGCTTGTTGATGTAATCCCTAGCAAAGAAGAGCCTTTTTTTGCGATTAGTTTCAATGATATAAGGTTTCTTTCTCGGGACCCTGCTGTAAATTCCTTTAGAATTTAAAATATTTCTAATTGTTCTAGTGCTCACACAGACCCCAGAAGTCGATTCGACCATATTAGATAGGACATCTGCAATAAGTTCTGGATTTTTAATTGCCTCAATTGTGATTTTTCTTTTCATCCTCTCATTTACTTTCTTTGGACGTCGTTTGCGCCGGTTATTTGCAGTTGTGCATCTTTCTTCAAACCTCTTAATTACGCAACTGACGGTAGAAAAAAATAATACCTGACAAATCCGCTATGTATACCTAAAAAGTAAATAAACTCTGGTATGAAGGGTAAAGGTCAGATGGTTAGACTTAAGTGTTAGTGGCAAGATTTCGTCATGACTGTTTTTGTGGATTTAGATTTGAATAGATCCTTACAGTTGAAAATCCTTAGTAAAATCCTCAATGCTGCTTATTTTGTTACTAATAAAACCATCCATCAAGATCTAAATGTTCCTTATGTAACAAATCTAGCCCGAACCCGATATCATTCCTTCCATTATAAACTCTCTAACCACCCAAACCCACTAGTTTCTATCCTTGTTTTCTCTTCCATTCCTGGCAATCCTCCGAGGCATCCGAAAAGAAGATGTCCTCGTGACCTTATATTGTAAAATGTTTCTAGAATTCTACTACTGAGCAGTTTCTCTACATGGTGTATCATATGATTATGATCTTACTTCAAATTTGCTTGATGTATTTTATAAACAGTTGTAAATGTCAATAAATAAATAAGGTTTGAATAGCCCTAAAGAATATATTATTATCATTTTTTAACCTTGGAATATTTGTTTATATCCTTGAAGGAATTTTTTATTTTATAGTTGATAGTACTTAACGCTATCCTGGGGTATCACCTTATAGTTGGGATATTTTGTTTTATTTTATTTAATTCCAATATATGTATATTATTTCACTTATTAACTCCTTTCGTAGTATAATTTTAATCTAAATTCCTTGTTGTTTTTTTTTTGTCTTTTCCTTCCTACATTAATTTTTATAGTTATTTCAAGTAATATGTTCTTTATACATATTGGATTTATAGTGTCATTGATTTTATGTAATTACGAACATAGATAAATATATAGTTATCATGAGAATGTTATTTTTGCAGGTGAGCGAAGATAGCGGGATGCTGATAAGATACCCTAACACTATCCATATGCACGGCCTCATTACAACCACCCTCGGGCTGCATCTGCGGGTCGAGGGGCACCACTACAGGGGTGGCAACATCAAGCTGAGGTGTGTGGCCAGCCTGTCTCCCGTCCTCTGGACCGGCGACAGGGAGAGTGTAGTTGGCGCCCCTGTAATAGACCAGAACAGAGAGGCGCTACTCTTGGGTGAGTATCCTCAGTATTATGAAAATCCTTTAACAAATTTTCTAAAAACTCTTTCAATAATTAATAAAATTTACATTAAAATATCGGTGATATCCAGAACCTCGATTCATAATACAGTAAACCTTGATAATCCAACAGTACATATCCCTACCGACACAAAACCTCAAAAAGAAATAAAAAGGGAAGCTCGGTAACAACTTATCTTGACGCAGAAAAGTCAATAAGATGAAAAAAATGATTACATCAAATTTTTGAACATTGAATTAAAATATGATCGTAATTTATTAGTTCGAAAGATTTATAGCTAACATCAATTTAATATTTCGAGTAAAATTTTTCAAGTCTCTACCCTGGCTCCACTTCTGTGCTACACAATTACGATTAGTTACAAATAATTATAGTAATCACAAATTAAAATAATCCAGCATTATTATAATTATTTTTTAACTATCTTATAATCAAAGAACTACGGCTTCCTCAATGATGTGGCTCTCGAATATCATAATCACATTCCAAAATATTTACCCATCCATACCCATTAGTTCTTAGCCCCTCACCCCTAGCAATCCTTGAGAATCATCTGAGCGTCTGAAAAGAAAATGGGCACAGGATCTTCTAATTTAAAACAATGATTGAAGTTATGAACGATCATTGAGTTGTTCCTTCTCAAGATTATCATGTTTTCTAAAACATTTACTTATATTTTGTATTTTCTTAACAAAGTTGTAAATAATAAAAAAATATTACAGAACTTCTGGATTCACTTTGTCTTTGGTTGGGTGCGGATTAAGTGGAAGTCAGGATGATCAGTTCCACTAAATAGTAAATTGGTTATACCAAATTAGATAATTTTAGATATATATTTGTTAAAAGAACATTTGGTGGTTTAATTTTGTAATATATTATTATACTAATACTTACTAGTTATAGCCCAGTAGTTCTATTATCTTTTTCTATCTATTTATAATATATTTTCAGTCCGAGATCGGTGAAAAAATCATATTCATTGACTTTAATACCATTGCTATGATTCTTTGATTGATAATTGCACCTAACATGAATACCACTGATTCGTTTGGCTTTATTCTTATTTACTTTAATATTACTAAATTATACTGGAGCTTTATAACAATGATTAATGGTATAAAATTAATATAACATTATTATTTAATATTTGTGTCTTTTCTAGTGAAAGGCAGTGGGTCGAGGACAGGCCTAAGTGGCCTACTCCTCCTCTTCGTGGTAGCCGCCATTCTGACATGATCGGCTCCCGGGGACACGGACTCATCAGAGGAACTGTGATAACTTATTATTTAAAAGGTCAAAGGATATCCACTGCACTGGATCATTTGGGTACCTTTGCTGTTGATAGTTAAGATTTTCCGATAAGTATAATAATAAATGAACCGTTAATCCATTAATAAAAATAATATTGTTAACAGTTTTCTGTGTACCTCTCCATCTTTCTCTACAGCCTTGTTGTCCAATAAAGTATTTTTCCTCTTTGAATGTAAATGTCTTTCAATTTTCTTTTATTGTAATTTATCCCATTTGTTGATGTATTTACTGTCATTGATAATTGTAAATTATATGATAATTAAAAAAAAAAAGAATGAAAAATATACTATAATAAAAATAAGTAATCATAAGGTAAGTTGGCACGTTGGGTGTTTGGATGTAATTAAAATATGTAAAGAATATTTTTTTCTCGTAAAAGAGGCATGTTATAATAATAAACTTATTATTAAAATTTATTTATATTGTAATTTTATCTTTAGCTATATGTATGGTTTAGGATTATTATGATGAAGATTGTGTAAAAAACAAAAAAAAAAATTGTCAGCATATATATGTATATTAGTTTGTTCATATTATATATTTTGTAAAGTATGTGCATCACTCTTAATTTGCATAGTTGAAGGTATTATTGTACGAGATAAATTGTAATTCACAGTATGTTCATTAAATATAATAACATTTTTGATTTTATTGAGCCCTCATGAACCTCTGGAGAAAACTATTTCTATTTATTATTTAATATATAAATATTGATGTTTTCATTAGTCATTATATTATTTACTGATTTCAGTGTATAGTACATTTTGGCCTATTTTTTAAAGCTCATTTTATTAGGTATGAGTCCATAATTAACTATCCGTTACTTTATATTAGTTGCACTTTAGTTAGAAAAAAGTAATTAATTGAAATAGGACCACTATATAAAGCATATCGTCGAGGTTAAACCATTTGGTTTTAAAGGTGACCGTTTGCTGTCAACTGATTTTCGGGTTGCTGAAATGTTTGTTTAAATTATTTTGTAATATCATTAAGAACTGACTTAGAATTGGCAGGCTTTAAAATTGGATAACTGTCTGTTATTTTTGATAATTTAAAATTAATATTTATTAATTTATAAACTTCAATATTTCTAACAATAAAAAGGTCACATAACAACGTTAAATTGAGTTAAAATTTGAAAACAAAACACCCATTTAGTCCTTTTTGGGTGATGACTGCTAGCTTACTATCAAATGAATCTCCTCGGTAGAGCAAGACTTATTAGACAAGAGTTATGGTTCGAGTAAGACACTCATGATGATTCTCTCTTGGTTAGAAGCCCTTATAATATTGTAATAAGTCACTCATTAAAACATATGTGGTCTAATACGAAAGTGAAAATATGAGTGTAAGTGAATTTCTTTTGTGTCTTACTCTTTTGATAGGGAAGAAGACAATTATTTTGGAAAAAAGATGTGTGATAATGAAAATGAAATATAAAATTAGAATACATTATAAAACAACAACTACTAACTTATGAAAAATTATTAAATAAGAATATATGAACTATGTAACTACTAGAAAGATAGATCGTCCTAAAGATGGCGAAAGAGCAACGAAACGACAATTATAAACATTATGTGTATACTGGGGAAGTTATAGGAAGGATTTTCACACTTAAACTTACAAGAAAAATGTCAACTACAAAATTGTCATTCGGTATTCTCACTTTTAAATACTCTCCTTACTCTCTAACTAAGGAAAATTTCGAAAATGCCCAGTGAGTGAGATTTTAAGATATCATACTTCATTTTAGAAAATATGCACAGTTTATTTACTTATTCAATTAATATTTCTGTATAGTTAAGAAAGCAACAAAGTTATTCTATCGAAAAATATTAATTTATCATTAAAATGATATCACCTAGGGAGTGAGGGTGAATAATAATACTCTAATTATATGACCATGTTTATTAACTATTACAAGAACAAGGGCTGAACAGTACAGTTTCAAGCAATTGGTGTAATCAAGTTCCTCTACTGTGGGCTTTGTGAGTACTTCCAAATTAAAAAAAAAAAAAAGAAGTGAGCTTATGATGTGATTTTGTAGTTCCCCGTAATGCACAGAGATACATTGATCATAGATGTTAGATTATTAATAGGAGAAAAGACATTGATTATAATCATTTACACTTAATTTTTTATTCATTATTCTTTGTGCTAAAACTGATTTTATTTTAAATCGTTAAATTCTTTTACTGTGGGCTTTAGGGGCATTTCAAAATTCAAAAATAAAAAAAAAAAACAATAGAGTGAGCGAGAGAGTTTGTGGAAAGTAAAGAGAGATTTAGATCTAAGATGTTGAATCATTTATAGGTGATAAGAGATAGGTTATAATCATTTCTACTTAATTTTTTATTCATTATTCTTTGTATGAAAACTATTTTTTTATTTTTTCCTGTCCTACAGTATCCTTTCTTAATACTCCACTAACGCCTGTTGAACAGATTCAATACTTAGGACTCCATCTTGACAAGAGACTTACTTGGAATCCTCACACAAGACTGAAATGACAAGAAACTGCTCGTAGATTCCGATTGCTACAACACTTACTTGACAAACGCTCTAAACTTCCCATTCACTACAAAAAATTAGTATACACTACGTTAATCAGACCAATTCATATGGACATATGGAATAGAGCTCTGGGGCTCTACCAAACCGTCAAATTCCTCCCGCATCCAATCCTTACAATCCAAAATCCTACGTAAAATCCTTGATGCTCCTTATTACGTTACAAATAAACTCATTCACAAAGACCTTAACATCCCATCCCAAAACAGATATGCGTCTTTTCATTCCAAACTCCTTACCCATCCTAACCCATTAATTCTTAATCTTTCATCCTTTAACAATACCTCATAATCCTCCGAGGCGTCTGAAAAGAAGATGCCACGGGACCTTCTAATTTAAATTAATGCTTGAAGTACCACCAATGGGTGGTTCCTTCCCAAGATTTTCAAGTGTATATGAAACATACAACATATTTACTTATTGTATTTATTATTTGTACAGTTGTAAATCACATTAAATTAATAAACAAAAAAAAATTTTTAATTTTACAAGGCTAAAATTTATTAAAAAAAACTTTATATTCATTAAGTTGAAAAATGTCATGATTTAATTAAATGTGGCAATTCAATATAAAAGACCTAAATCAAGAAAAAATTTCCAAACAATTACGTCCCTCGGATTGACTGCAATCAATGACAGTAGTCTCTTTTATAATATTTGAAGGTGTAAGATTCCTCCTCTTCCACCTAGAAAAATAAAAAATAAAAATAATCCGCCGATAACATATAGTTATTTAAAAATAATTTTTTGAGTTGAATACACAGAAACAATACATTTTTTAAACCCGAGAACATAATTCGGTATTAAATCATTGGAACTAAGGTGGATAACATATAGATTCCGGGAATAAAACAAAATCCGGGAAGACGCAGGCGGTGGGGAAGCAGCCTCCTGTTCAAGACCATTGAGCCCCGAAGATAAATGGGACAACCTCGCCACAGCAACTGTGAATCAAATCCCCAATATTTTCCTGCACCATCTGTCTGACTGTTTGAGGTGAAAATTTCATTTTTCTTCCTCTTCTCTATGTTTTTCTAAAATAATTTTCTATCTCCTATTTTTGAACGCCTTCTATACATGAATCGACAATATTTTTCAGGAAGATGCTTAAAATTCACTATTGAATTTGTTCAAGGATACATTTTTAGATTTTTTTTTTAAATAGACAATGGTCGATTATAAAATATGCAAGGATTTCATAATTATTGTATTTCCCATGCTGCTCTGAAAATAGTCAGATGTTACTCCCACTTACCTATGTATGAAATATATAATAAGAGGAATTTTGTCATCCTAAATTTATTTTTGTCCTTACTTTTTAACATGCTTCTCGTGGTCTATTCGCCAAGAAAATATCTCTGAGTAGTACTGGGCTGCTATCCAACTGTCTGCTATATATTATCCCAATCCACCATAGGTTCTGGTCGAGGATGACTAATTGGCAATGAAGAAGTCGTTTGTCTTAAAGGTAATGGAGGTTAAACAGAAAGGAGTGTGTGGATGAAACATGTTAAATTCATAGTGAACAATAGTGTCGTAATTGGAGGATTAAAATAAATTCCAACAAATCCCATCCAATTACCTTTACCCAACCTCGTAAACCTACTGACTGCCCTACATTATACTTCAATAATGTTTCCCTTACGTCTGTTGAACAGATCCGCTATTTTGGACTACATCTGGACAAACGACTAACCTGGAATCCTCACACAAGACTGAAAAGACAGGAACTACATGTCGATTTCGAATTTTACAGCACTTACTAGACAAACGGTCAATCAATTCATTAGAAAAGACTGATTTACATGACAATTATAAGGCCTATAGGACATACGGCGTTGAGCTTTGTGGCTCCACAATGCAAAATCCTATGTAAAATTCTAAATGCTCCCTACTTTGTCACAAATGAAATCATCCACAAAGACCTTAATGTTCTATTTGCAACCGATCTAGCCCGAACAAGATATCAATCCTTCCATTACAAACTCCCTAACCTCTCAAACCCATTAGTTTCTAATCTTGCTTCCTCTTTTATTCCGGACAATCCTCCGAGGCGTCTGAAATGAAGATGGCCTGGAGACATTATATTGTAAAAATGTTTTTTGAGTGCTACTAATGGGTAGTTTCTCTACATGCTTGTACCATACCATTATGATTTCCTCAAATTTACTTGATGTATTTTATGTACATTTTTAAATATCAATAAATAAATTTAAAAAAAAAAAGATTCCCAGAAACATATAGTTTAACCTATGTTCTGTAGTTTAACCTCTACTTGAAAAGTAGTGTATACAAACAAATATTCTCTTGTTATATTTTTCTTTATTTCGGTTTATTTAAATGATACTGCTTCATTACTGTAGATTTTATAGAAATGTAGAAACTTTCTAATTTATTTATTTTATAATCTTTTATGTCATTTTACACTAGTTAATGGCGATGTCATAAACATTTCTAACGAATATGTGAGGATAAAATAAGACATGACTGAGATTTGGAGAAATAACTAAACAAATATTAAACACATTTCGCAATTGACCGGTAGGCATAAAAATCTCCGGTATAAATCAATGGGGCAACATGAATAAAAATTAACTCTCAAACTTTAGGGTTAATTTTTTGTAGATTTGTTTTACACTTATCACATAAAAGTTATTAATACTTATTATATAATAAGTTTTCATGAAAAGGTCTTTTGGGTAAACCTCTCTGGTCTTCAAAGCATTATAAAGATTATCAGGCACGATGTCCCTACTCTTTATAACTTCTTGATGTAGAGAAATCATTTACCTACATCCTGAACCTCAACTCCTTTCTTACAAAGCTTGTTTCTGTCCTCACAATCTATTTTGTACATTTATAGATTTCTATCATACTGATAAGACACACTCTAGCAGTAAGACTACTAAACATAGTAGTATATATTACTAATTTTTAACAACATTCTTTTAAATAAACAAATTCTTACAATAATATCGGTTGAATTCCTTAACTGATTATTGAGTAGTTTTCCATGAAACTTTAAACATGGAGAAAATTTTAGGATTAAATTTGAGGTGGTAGAATGTATTTCCTTAAAGTTTATTATTATATACAGCAGAAGGAATTGAATCTAAAGCCAGAACATTTTAGTCAAAGAGCTCTAGCAATAAAATCGGCATTATCGGATGAAAAATTTGGTAGCACTTGAATCTTAATTGCGTAACCAATAAAGAAATGAGCGTCAGCCGGTCAAATTATGGCGGAAAAAATGACAGCTGTTTCAAAACGATACTACTTACAACACTAGAAAACCTAATAATACATCATTTAAAGTGGAGTAAATTTTTTAAAATATATGCCCGAAAAGATCTATTTACGTTTAATAGTTTCCGAGATACTTTACTTTAGAAAGGAACATGTTATAAAAAATTAATGGAAAAACCGGTAGTTAGTGAATTTATTTCCAGAAAAACATATCTCAGGAACCATCAAACATTTCTGTAAGCTTTAAATGATATTCTGTTTGGTTTTATGGTGTAGTAGGTAGTTTTAAAGATACGGTGCTCCCAATAAAATTTTTTTTAACGTTTTGGAACAGCCGACATTTTTGGAAGTATCACGATCACACTTGCAGACTCTAATTTCTTCGTTGTCAATGAAATAAAGGTCCAAACATAGTGCTGTTAAACATTTTGAGATATGGAAGCAATTATTTTTCATAACTTCTAAAATTTTAGAAGACATATTGAGGCTTGCGAATGATTAGCCATATTTGTATCCTCTATATCTCAGAATATACATGGCTTAGAAAAACCAGTTCTATAATCATTTATGTAGGAAATTTAATGTACTTCAATTTTTCACTATATTTCCTACAGTATTCTTATTACTCGACTTATCCCTATTTAACAGATCTGATACATTAGACTACACTTAGACAAACAACTGGCTTGGAATCCTCAAACATGACTGATAAGATGCCATAATTCTCGTCGACTATTACAACACCTTCAATTAATTACAAAATTCATATTAGCTACAAAACATTAATTTATATGAGTATAATACGGCTTATTTGAAATTATGGAGTTGAGATTTGAGGCTCCTCTAAAACCATCGAATTCCTCCCGTATCCAATCCTCAGAATCCAAAATCTTCAATGCTTCTTAGTTTATTAAAGATAAAATTATTCACGACATCGGTGTTTCATACGTTGCCGATTTATCATGAACTGGATATAGATTCTTCAATTAATCCCAACTGCCGAAACCTACTTGTTCCTAACCATGGTTCCTTGTCCATTCCTGATAATCCTCCAAAGTATCCGAAAATAAGATGGCTCCCTGATTTTCTAATGTAGAAATATTATTGGAGTTGTATCAACGGATATATTATTATATTAAAAATTAAATCTGTACCACTTCAACCCATGAAGGGTCAGGGGTTCAGTACTTTGTAAGGGGAACTCTTACTAGACCAACGGTTGGGCTGGGAGGTTATTTCGTCAGAATCATGCTCGACCGCCAGATTTTGACCTACTTAAAGGTAGCCAAGTTAGCAGGCTGGGTAGACCCCAGGAGGGCTCCAACCCACAAGAGTTGACTCGTGTTGAAGCGAGTAGGTTGGTCGATGTACATGTCACAATCTCACAAGAGGAGATTATCACACAAAAAAGGCAATCCTTCCCCGTCGGACCCGCCCCGCTAAAACCTCCGGAGGGCGACGGTCCTATATACCATTTGAATAATCAGCTTAGAACGGGAAGCGGAAACTTATAGCTCGATTTAAACTATCTTAAAGTTTCCTCTTCCTGTTATAAGATAATATTTCAAAAGTGATATAGTACCGTCACTCCCCGGGGGTCTTAGAGGGGTAAGTCCGGAGGGGAAGGATGGCATTTTTTTTTGTAAGATCTCCTGTTGGGAGGTTGTGACATGTACTTCAACCGACCCACTCGCTAAAATAGTCTGTTTTATATAATCTTAAAGTTTCCTCTTCCCATTTTAAGCTAATATTTCCAAAGTGATATAGGACAGTGTAACAGAAAACTACAGGGTAACAGAAAACACTCACCTTCCCAGCCGGACTAGAACTCGGACCCTTGGAGTTAGTAGCCATTGGCCTTACCCTGGTGCTACCCGCACTCCCTATATTATGTACAGTTCTAAATTTCAATAAATGAAAGTATGCACTGAGTTATTTCACTATACCCAATAATTTACGCGATGTACGAAAAAGTAATAAAACTGATGGTTTTGACCACGTATATCTTTCCTCCTTTTCAAATCCGTGAAACTTTATGCACGTTTCATATTGGAGGTACTAAACGATAAAAACAGGTAACGTTATTTTTGAATGTTGGGTTTAAGTGTTTAATCTGAATAACACTATGGAAACATTTAATAAGCTGCTATAGTTTGTAAAAGCTATTTAAGTATTTCATTTTGTATTAAGGTACATAATAACATGTTAACTGCTTTCATAAAGAGATGTTATCAATTAGTGTACCTAGTTGAGCCACAAAAGGGGACTTTAAATGCTGACTTTATTGGGATTGTAACTGCGGCAATAAAGCGGCTACTTAGCGATATTAGCTCCTCACTAATCCCCTCCCCGTCCGTTCCGTTATCCTTCATTAGCCGCTTATTTCATGTCTTGTCTCTGTAATTATTTAATCAAATCGAATTAATTACACTATTTAAGCAACGGTTTCTATTTTATAGGATGTCGTAAATTGTTGGTCGGTTTAGTTTATCAAATGACTAGTCATTAAAAACTCATGTTTACAGTAATGAGAATGCGTTTATTTTCTTCTTCAATCATAAAAACAATCACTATAAAATATGTGTCTATATTTAATTAAACTTTTGGAATGAAAATTTTATGTTTATTAATATTCTGTTATATTGTTATATTTAACATTAAAAAATATATATATTAAAAAAAATTAAACATAGTACCGCTATATCCATGAAGGATCAGATTTTCAATATTTTGCAAGCAAATACAGTTAATAGAACAATGGTTGTGTATAAAGGTGATCTGTTCATGACCCTGGAGGTCTTCAAGAACCCACGTAGTTGGCCAAGTCCTTAGAGGGTTACTCAGGTAGTAAGCCACTAAACTTCTTTACTCCCTGCGTCACCCTATTCCAAAAACAATATAAAATTGAAAAAATATATATATCCACTGCCGAACTAAATACAATAGGAGCAACTCTTCACTTATGTTTGCCGTTGACACACAACAATATAACAATAATTACCGACTTGCTAAGCTCTTTAAAAGGTTTAGATTGTAATGAAACATCTATATTAATATTTCCTATATCAATTTTTCCCTGAACACTCAACAAAATCTGGGGGCGTCAGTTAAGGGGCCTCTACATGTTGGCCAAGCCATGGCGAACTCAGACATACGCGAGCATGTGGATGGGTGGCTTGGCTTGGTTGGCCTTGGCTCGTTGCCAAGCCGTCGAGAGTCGGTTTTTGGGCACAGATCAAAGGGGTTCGTGAGAGTGCTCGTGTAGCATCTCCACCATTGTTCTTTGTCTAGTTGCAACTGAGAGCTGTTAGGAGGTTAAAGGTGTTTGTTGGTACTTTTTATAATAAGTTTTATATTTAATCTTATTTATTTATATTTAATTTCCTTTCATTTTCTTTTTTTTTGTAATAAAAATAATACAATCCAAGTGCAATGGCTGAAACCACTAGTAGTACGTCCGCCATGCTTGTCTCTCTGAATAACACTAACATGTGGATGGCCCGCTCTTTGTTTGCCGAGTATTTGTACGAGCCTCCGATCCGTGGCGAACGGCCAACATGTGGATCCACCTTTACATTTATATGGGTTCCAAGTAATTTAGGTATCGCAGTGTAGAAGCTGCAAGAGAAGCACTCGCCCTCCAGGAACGAGGCATAGCAATTTTGATTCCATCAGAACTAAGCAAACCTCTTGAAAAATAAATCAAAGATAGATAGCAGTTCTTGTGGAGCAATATCCCAAAAAAGTAAAATAAAATTAATAACCCGGGATTGGTGTAGCCTTCAGCATTTTGCTCATGTTGGGAAATTAATTTCTATATTTTCCTAGTATTCCATCTGTTTTGTTTATACTTGTTTTAGGTTTGACGAGGGATCGGAATCAAATTAAGTAGCTGCAGGCCCCTGGACATGTCAAACTTTTTTACACATTCTCGGCCCTGAGGAGGAGGACACCCAATCAGAGAGGAGATTCAAAAATAAGGTAACGCCCCAAAAGGGAAGTGGGAGAAAAATACAGAGGAAATCTAAAAGATCCAGACGGAGACACTCAACAGGAAGGCTTAGACGGGTGAGGACCACAGTCAGGAGGCAGGCATAGAAGATGCACTTCGACCTGGCGAAGTCGTGAGAAGGGCCACGAGACCTGGACATCCCTTATGAACGACACCTACGGCACTAAATCCCACAGCATCTGCAGCTATAAGTATAAAATTAACCAATAAGTAATAATGTAATTATCTTTATTTTATGGCAACCTTTATCTGAATCATTTTAATCATAATAACAATTTGTAAATAAATACTTAGTTTCTTTATGTAGTTTATATACTATTATATAACCTAATATACCACCCTTTATAAAAATATATAATTAATGGTAACAACATTTTATAAGTATAAAGGTATTTAATTGGTAAACTGCTAAACACACAAATAGCCTTTGGAAAAGAATCCAATCATAATAATAGTTCTTTAGGACTCAATATATAATTAATTAATTAACTTATTTTTGGATAATTGCCTTCAGCGATTATCCTGGCATCCCAAGTAAATCTTCTTAGATAAATAGTAATATAATGCTTCCGAAACGTCAATCTTGTAACAAGAATTTGCCATATCTTCCAGGAATTCACATATTTCATGCCTCATCTCATTAACTTAAGGATTAAACCCGTATATAATACTTAAATACGATAACGAAACAATAAACTTAGTATTTCAGATTTTAAAATCAAATGTTTACTGGAACAAATATAACATTGAACAGATAAAAAAAGATAATAATAACTAAAAAATAATAGTAAAACTAGTTTAAGAAAAATTACATAAGAAATTAATGAATTCATTAAGTTTCATTCGTTCTTTGACAAAGACCTGTGATGTTTTACGCCATTAAACAAAAACAAACAAACTAAAAAAACATAATAACAATAAACTTTATTAAATTAATTAAAATAAATTAGATCCACATCACCTCAACACTCTTTATTAAATATTTTATATTTTTATCTTTCCACCTATCTTCAATTTCACAAAGATTTCAAAAATAGTCTATCCCAAGTTTAACATTATATAGTTAATTGACATATATTTGTCATATATATCCTTTAAATATTTTGAAAAAACTACTCCTATGAAGATAAATGTAATAAAATACCTCTGTAATATTTGAGTAATGACAGACATCTGTACGTGTAATAGTTTTTTCAAAAATCGAAAAGTTTGTCTGAACAACTAGAAATAAATATTTTGTGAATTAATTTTGGCAAATATCTTCAAAAATACTACTCCAATGAGGATAAATGTCAGGAACTACTTAATAGTAAATTCAACTAGCTTTAATTTGAGTGCTAATAGACATCTGCAAGTTTAATGATTCCTGACATATAGTTTTCCCAAAATAAATTCACTAACTACAGACTTTTCTTTATGAAATGTTACTTTTTTAAAAAATCTCGGAACTATTGAACGTAAATAGCTCTATTAGGGCTTATATATTAGCGTATTTACTCCGCTTAAAATGATGCTCCGTTAGGTTTTTTAGTGCTGTAGGAAGTTTTAAAATAAGGAGCTCCAAAAAAAAATTTTGAATCAGCTGCCATTTTTATTTTAATGCCATCGATTTTGATAAGTAACAATTAATAGTATTCATTAAATTGATAAAAAATTTGGATGAATTAGCTGACTTTCGTGTAGTGTGATGGGGAACTTATGTATGCAAAATCGGTAATGAATAATTGTGCTCGGTACACCCTTAGTATTGATGTTAACGGTAAAGGCAAGCATTGTAAGCATATATTTATAAATTTACTTGAGTATTTTGCCAGGATGGACACTGGCGTTACTAAATCTACTTTATTTGCTACCCTATAATTGTTCTTATTTATAAAAACATCAAACTGTCAAATATCATAATAATAACGGAATCAAAACAGGCGAGGAGACTAAAATGATTTATTGATATATTATCCAATGAAAAAAAAAAAAAAAAAAAAAAAAAGGCAAATGTTTTTTCAAGGAAACTTGCGAAATATTCCTTATACTCGAAGGATATTAAGAAAACATTGGAACGATTCTCAATGCTGGAACAAATAAAAGGAAATATTTATGTGAGAATCATATTTGGGTGGTATAATTAGTAAATCTTTACTTTTTTACATTATTTTTCATTTTTATATCCCCGTTTTCGGATATATAATAATAATCCTGAATCTAGACTTGCTACGATTGAAAATTTTTTAAAAAATATAAAATATGTTTTAAAATTCTAAATAAATCATCTTAACCCTGAATAGTGTCAGAAAAGAAGACAAAATAAAATCTTGTAAAATATTATTATTTATTTATTTTAGAGAAGTGATGGTTAGTTTTGAGAAAATAATTGAAATTAAATATTTTATCAAAAATATAAGATTTATTGAACCAGTTGTCACAAATAAAGGGTTTTGTTTTTTGGAAATTCTTCGAGGTAAAGAAAGATACAGAAATAGCAAAAAAAAATTCATTTGAATTTTTAGAATTAAAATTTGTTTCTATACATTCAACGATAATCAAAACCTTTATTTCTTACTAATATAAACAAAATAATAATATGCAATATATAAACAAAACTACAGGCCTGAAAGAATAGTTGTCCGTTTCTTTTCTGAAGTCAATCAAATGTGAGAAAACTTGAAACCAAAGTGATTTCTGTGCGACCGTAAATTTCAGTGAACTAATCAACCATTGACCATTTTACCTTATTATATTTTGAATATTATAAAAAAAATTAAAATGGTCAATATTATCTCTTATTTTGTGATACATCGCCAAAAATAATCGTTCTACGAGAACATTAATTTAAATTTTAAATGCATTCATTGTTTCCTTGTTAGAGTATTGTTTTATTATCAAAAATTTCTTATGAAGTGGGTAATTTTTAATCTTAGGCCCTTTCAAAATAAAAATTCCATAACAGATGTCATTCTTGGACTACGAGACCGTTTCATCAAATCATCTAACTCAATATAACCCTTAATGGTGTTACTCACATTCGCCCCCTGACGAATCTTTGTCCTGAGTACAACTCTATTTCTTTCTGCCACCGGTTACAAATAAATTTCCCCGAGGGTAAACAATATTTTCAGTAATTGCTATAGCGGCTTTGTAAGGTCGTGGCTGCTCTGCCCCCACCGAAATTCGATTTCCTTGTTCTTTTTCACAAACCTTTTCCAACAAGCGAGAATTTAATAAAGATTAATCTGCTTATTATTTTTTATTCGGGTACTTTTTATTTTTATTCTCCGTATATTTTATATCAGTAAATTTACAAAACCAATGATATTCTTTGTTCGTAACATTTGGTAGAATAATGTTTATATTTAGAATTCTATACATCACCATATTACACACCATTATACACTATATTAATGAAAATATTATAATTACTTTCTCCTTAGTCCATTAATATAATGTTGGTTACTTAAATGTAATGCATTCAGATTAAAAACATAAATATAGTGTCTCATAAAAAATTATTAAAAAGTAATGGCTTTGGTTGAAACTTCATAAACATTAAATATGATTTTACAGATAAGCATATTAATCTCCACCAAATCAAAAGTTCTCTGCATAGTAAATAACACCTAATTTCTGGTTTATCAATCTAATTATCCATAATGAACTATAATTTTCTACTAAATTTAAGCTGTTTCACCACATTTTTTTAATATAATTTCATCTTATGCAAGTATATCTTATCAAATTATAACTTTTTATATGAAATGGAAATTTATTAATATTTAATATTTTTTTAAAATATTTATTTATTGCTATTTACAACTACATTATAATAATAATTATAGTACATTATAATAAATTTAGTAAATCTGATCTCAGTTAAATTGGAGTGTTACAGGCGTGTAGAGAGACTACCCATTGGCAGCACTCTAATGACGTTTTAATTAGCAGGTTTCGTGGCGATCTTCTTTTTAGGCGCCTCGGGGGATTGTCAGGAATGAAAGAGGAAGTAAAGTTAGAAACTAGAGGGTTTGGGTGGCTAGGGAGTTTATAATGGAAGGAGTGATACCTGCTTCGGGCTAGATCGGTTACATATGGAACATTAAGGTCTTTATGTATGATTTTATTTGTGACAAAATAAGGAGCATTGAGGATTTTACGAAGTATTTTGGATTGCAATGATTGGATACGAGAGGAATTCGAAGGTTTAGTGTAGCCCAAAAGCTCAACTTGGCCTCCAGATTGGCCTTATTACAGTCATGTAGATCAGTCTTTTGTAATGAATTGGTAGAGTAAAGACCGTTTATCCAGTAAGTGCTGCAAAAGTCGAAATCGACGTGCAGTTTCCTGTCTTTTCAGTCTTGTGTGAGGATTCCAGGTTAGTCGTTTGTCCGATGTAGTCCAAAGTAGCGGATCTGTTCGACAGGGGTAAGATCAACATTATTAAAGAAGACTGTTGGGCAGTCGGTAGGTTTACGACGAAGGGTAAAGGTGATTTGATGGGATTTGTTTGGATTTATTTTAATCCTCCAATTACGACACCATTCTTCGAGGACTGTGATATAGCATTGAAGAGTTTGGAATGCAATCAAAGGGTTATTATTAACAGCGCGCACACATGTGTCATCAGCATAAGTGGTGAGGGTGGTGTTAGGATTGGTTGGGATGTCAGCTGTAGAGACGGTGTAGAGGATGGAACCGAGGATACTACCTTGAGGAACACCAGAGGACTGAGAATAGAGGGAAGAATAGGAACCGATGTGGTTTACTTGGAATAATCTATCGATGAGAAAGGAACCGATGATGAGAAAGGTTTTTTTTCGTAAAGTATATTTAATATTAATACTAATATTTTTTATTAAATCATCTATAAAATTGATATGACATACAGTTTGCAATAAGGCATGGGGTGCTTAAAAATATATATTTTGTAAAATCTTAGTTCAGTCTTAATACGTTATACAAATCATACTAAATTTAACTTCACACCTCACCAATTTACAAATAGTATTTATGTGAATTATGTGAAATAAATTTGAGAGAAATGTATTTTTAATTTAATATGATTTCGTTTGATTATGTCAAAGATATTAATGATTTTTAAACATAATTAAAAAAGAGTATCGGGTTAAGTTTTTTTTGGAGATGAAAACTTATTAAACCTTGTTGTCATTCCATTAACGGAATTCTCTTTTATTCGAGTTTATTTAACTTGAATTAAATACCAACAATTTTATTATCATGTAGGTTTGAATCAATTAAAATATAATTTAAACAATCATAAAATTGTATTTTTATTGCTTTTGAATATGTTTATGAATAAAATATAATTTTCAAGTAAAAAATAGGAAAAAATTATAATCAAGCTAATATAGGTGAATGATATTTGTAGTTTTATTATTCTTATGACCTTAATTTGATTGCAATTTCACGTTGCATAAAGTGTAATATATTGAGTTTAGGTCAGGACACTAAAATAATAATAACAATTAAATGAGTTGTCTAACAGGAAATATAATTAATTACTTAAACTATTTGAATAGTCAAAATGCAATCTCTTCACAGAATGCATTCACGTCCCATAATGCACACAATGGAATGCTTATGATACCAATCTATTGGAATGATAGAAATCTATATTAATCTTGATGTATACGTGTATACATATAAATTATAATAAATATACATGAAGTGTTAAAACTTTTTGTAATTTATTACTTTTTTTTTTTTTATTGGAAAAATTCGTAAGATAAAATACCCTACTAATTTTGAATTCTTGATCATGTTTTTTTTTTAATAGTGTGTCTTTGAAAAATTCTGATTTTTTTTTTTAAATCATACAGATGTACTCATGCTTACTAGCTTGTATCATTACATTAGTATTGTATATACATCTTAGTGTATGTTGATTAGTAAGTTTGTATCACTACATTTTAATGTAAGTAAAAGCTATTGTTCACATTTTTCCTTAATCTAGCGCCCAGAAATAATATTGTATCAACTGATGCCATCGCAACTTATCAGTGAAGTGAATAAATACTAATTAAGTATTAAAAATAACTAAAATGAAGATTGTACAAATCATTTATTTATATATTTATCCTATGAAAAAAAAACAAGAAAAAAACAAACTATTATTTTAATTCCTAAAAAATGGCAAATCAAATCACGATTGGGTAGAGGTTATTATAGAAACCGGAAATACTTATGATTCATTTGAGCTTGGTATATTTTGCATTATGATGTTAATGTTGGGCTAATTTGGTTGCCTCACCCGATATGCAATAGTTTCACAAGCTCATATTTTTATCTATAGCAGTTCATCATTTGTTTTCAAAACCTAATTGTAAAATTGCAATATAATTGAAGGCAAAAATTTAAAAAATCTAGCAATCTTTATATTTATCACTGCTCGCAGGAAATCGAACTTTATGCTTCCAAGATATTTTTGGCTAAATATGGTTGTTCGCGGAAATAAAAAGGAAAGAAGGCTTCATCCAATGTTGGTGAACTTCAAAAGAAAGATATATTTTTAGCTCATTCAATGAGATGGGTAATAGTTTCTGAGTACTAACATTTCAATAACTGATGGTATTTGATGAGGTTCATTGTATCTATATTATAAGTATAATTCAATAAATTCACTAGTATTCTTAATTTGTATTAAGAAATATCAATTATTAATCAATCTAGCTTAAACATTGGTGAAAATTAAAAATAAATCAAAATTAATAATGGCCAGCGAATGTAAGAACTAATTTTTAATCTGTTTAACACTACAGGAAACAGAGCAAGGTAACTAGATTTATTTTGATGTGTAACATCGTTTATGACCGGTTTTTTGAGAGCATATAAGATCAGTAATGACAAAACTTCAGAAAAACGAGTTAATCGGCTCAAACTAGCCTTTAGTATAAACATTATGTTACTAGGCAACAGTTTGATATATAAAAGTTTTGTTAATAACGCTGTTCTTAACATTTACGATATTGTGAATTATCTCGACTTTTAAGTCGATTTATTTTAATAATATATTATTCAATTAAAAATAAAATGCCTAATTTAGGTTAACTGTGATGTTTTTAGCGATGGTAAAATGTGAGAAAAAATGAAAGCAATATTAAAAAAAAAAAAATTAATAAATAAGTAATCACAGGTTTTGGTAAAATCTTAAATACATTTTTATTCCAAAATATTAGATTTCCAGTTATATATCGCTGCTTTGCTTGAATAGTGGCACATCTGATAATATATACATCATTTTTTATTTGACGTATTTCTTATGTTGTACCAAAGATTATTGTTACTTATTTACAAACCAACTGGCTCTGGACAGTTTATAGAGGGATACACAAATTAGAGAAAGAAACTCATTTCTACGTAATATCTTTGGAGCATGTTTATTTCAAAACAAACCAAAATTTTTGTATTGCCAGATGTACCACTATCCAAGAAAATCAGCGAATATATGGTACCTTCGAATAGTGTTAATAGTATTAAACAACTAAATGACAAACATTTGGCCAACAATGTCTGTCAAACGGTTTGTCAGATGAGTCATTCCCTATTTAATCTCTCACCTTCTATATTTTTACTATTGCCAATTTGTTAGACAAGCTATTTTCGACTGGTATGAAGCCCATAAAGTAAAAGTAGGAAAGTAAAGTTCATCACAATTTAAAAATGCAAACAAGAGAAGAGGTTTTGCTAGCGGATAGATACCGGAGCATTATAGCGACCTATTACCCGTAGTCGCTATCCATCCCGACAATTACTCCAGCCCGGACCAACATTTAAATCGGATCAGGCATTAGCCCCGATAATCGCCATGAGGAGATTGAACTAGAGCAATTATAGCCAAGCCTAGACAAAGTATCTCATTCCAGCTTCATTACAGGCCGTCCCTAAGCCTCCTTGTTACTAAGTCATTACTTAAGCCCCTTTGATACGTTACCTTAACCTATCTAAGTTAGGAAGCTCGAGGGGACTTTATGGCCTACAACTTGTCGAGTGTGTGTGTCTTCCTACCCCCTATTGTCTGTCTAGCTTCTACACCAAAGGCCTTAGAATGGCGTACCTAAAGCTGCCTACTTTGCTTAATCCTCTTAAACAGTATTTCACGTTTCCAAATGTCTTTATAAATTAAACAATAAATAAATCCTTTATTATAAGTAACAAATAAAAAATAAAACCCAAATAACATTTCAATGAAAAAACAACCTGGTGCGGTGCGCATATCACACAACTTTCACATTCTATCCTCCTTGGAGTTGAAAGTCATCCTCGCTCGTTATAGAACAGATATTCCAATATTATTCACTTTGGCAATCCTTTTTTCAAATGAGTCTTTCAGATGACAATTTGATTAATTCCTATATATACAGTTTTTATAAAAGTATATTTAAAATTGTATTAAAAATTTTTAAAAAAGATATACAGGCAAGTACGTTACAAAATTATAATAGAAATATAAAAATACAATATTAAAATTTACATTCTGCTCTTAACGACTTATTGAAAAATAAGTTATTACAGAATTAATATTCGATACTTGAAATGATTACATGGCGTTATCATGGTAACTAGAAGATTCATGTATATATATATAATAATTTGGTTACGAAAACATTTATCAGACTGGAAAGAAGTTGAATCAACTATAATAAGTTGAACTTATGTTAAATCCGATGTTTTTATTTTATGTGTCTCTTGTGATTCGCTATTACCTTCTATGTGTTTGACTTATTCTTTTGTTCTAAAATCTTTGGCATTCATAAGATATATAATATAACTACTCTTATTTTCGGAAATGTGTTTTTAAAATAAATATTTTTCCCTTTATCTACTTAAATTAATTTTCGAACCCTATTTCTGAAGATAATATAAACTATGGTTTATATATTTTTATCATCACTAATAAAGATGGGAGAGGGTTAATAATTTCAAATAAACAAAATAAAAAGTTTTTTAGAGGAAGATTTACAAAAAAGTTGTAATATAAGCGCTGTCAGACTATTTCAAAAAATATTAGACCTATCTGATAATAAAGACAACTTAATTGTAAATTGATTTAATGCGTTTGATCAAAATATTTAGCTCAGTATTTCAGAAAATCCATAAAATGTAAAATAGAATATATAAAATGTCACGTCTAGTTAGTAAATTTTAACAAAAAAGTTTCTGTAACATTGCGAGTACGCACCAGTTCTTTCCAGTCCTTGTTAGTTCCATTGTTTTTGTTTTTCTTTTTTCATAGTTGCCAAATACCGTTGATGAATATAAATCTAAGGATATTTTGTAACGTAACTATTTGTCCGTTACGTTAATTTGAATTTCTATGTATCAAGGTTTTAACATTCCGACAATATAGTAAATGTCGTTATATGATTTAACCACATCAGCGAGGATACCTGTCATCCTGGATACCCTTGTACACTCGCAGGGCCACTAGTGTCCCCACATCATTCTTGTATACCTGTATTACACATCTGGTGTAAAAGGTTTTAAGGCAGGTAAAGATCGAAAGTGATCCTTTCAGTTTCCAGCCCCTCTCTCTGGGCCTAGGATAGACGCTCACCTAGTGGGCGAGGAGACATGATAGCCAATGAGAAAATAAAATTCCCAAAAGGTGACGCCCCTTTTTGGAACAAGTGGTGGTGGAGACAGAATATTGAAGAAGAAGCAGTAGAGGTGCTGAAGTAGGAAGACGGGTTAGAGAAGCGCTCGTAAGAAGGTTATTACACATCAATACATGAATCATCGAAACCAGAAGCTATTTAGATACATTAGGTAACTATTCATAATGTAAACAATATTCCCTGGCAAACCAATTATCTGGATCATTTCAATCATTTTAAGAACATCATTTATCAATCATTCTAAATAAATAATTAGCAATCATTGTAAATAAATACTCAGTTCTTTTATGTAGTTAATTTACTATCATATTTCACAATACCAACCCTTATTATATTATATAATTAATGGTAACAATATTTTATAAATATAAACGTATTTAATTAGTAGCTAATAAACACAAAATAAACGTCTGGATAAAAATCCAATTATAATAATAGTTTTGCAGGACTAAATATATATTAATTAATTGACTTATTTCAGATAAATGCCTTCAGTAATTATCCTGGTATCCCGACTAAATCCCGACATAGCAGACTCTTCAAGTGTATAACGATCCTTTGTCATATCTCATATTTTTCTGTTATAAACAATAAATTTAATGAGGAAATAAGTACTTCAAAGATAATAATGTTGTCATAAATTCTTAAATGTGTATAATAAAATAAATTTTCAAGCATTTAATTATCTAATATATAAAAATAAACATTCGTTTGTATGTACTTCATGCTACGTCCAGGCAATTGTGATGGGGTGTTTTGCTAAATTTTCAGGATTTTTCAGCTATATGAGCTGGCTCGATTTTTTTGGTAAACAAAAGTTATTAACAAAATTATACATTTTTGGTGTGTAGCAAAACAAGGCATTTTTCATGTTTATCTTAAATCAATCGATTGTCTATTTCTGAAGAATAAGAAACAAACATTACTAAGTCTATTAAATGTTTTTTATTCACTAAACATTTATAAAAACAATGAAGATTTCAGTAAAATTGATTAACAAATATTTTTTAAAATAAATCATAGTCATTTTTAGCGTCGTCTCATACCCTCAAATATAGTTTTTCAAATAGATAAATAATCAGAAGTTTTTCAGCTTGATTTATTGTTGATTTGATTATTGTTTTAATTTTTCTAGGAGGTCAGAAAAAAAAAGCTTGATTTATTCGGTAGATTTTTTTTTTATTCCGGTGACCATTGTTCATATCAATCATCGTTATGATTGTTCATAACTCCCCTGAATTTTGTCCAATTCCTACATTAATACAACCATTGGAAAGCTGAACGTCGCGTATTTTAACCAACATCGTCTTTATTAAAAACTACATTAATTAAATTAAAAATTTAGATTTAATGCCCTTTTAAGTGCGAAATATTAGTTTCAAATAAAGAAAAACTTTTCAAACCTTTTATTTTATATTTATGGTTCTAATTTGTTTAATTAGATCCTGTTTGTGCCCTTTGGTACAGTTTATAGAGCCCTAAACCACTGCCAAGTTTGGTGTAGATTAGTTGATTCATAATTTATTTATTTTTTTTTGATTTTTCAAAGATACCAAAGGCAGACATTTTTTTTATTTTCCGAAAATTCTTATTTAAGGTTTCTCGAGGTGCTAAAAGCGAAATAAACTTTGTTGTATATGACAATATCACAAATAATCAAATGATCTAAAAAGAATTTAAAAAAAAATCGGACTTTTAGGACGGTTTAGCGAACATACTGTGAACTTAGCTGTTAACATTTATGTAGCCAGAGTTACCGTTTAAAGACTTGATCTATAGATTAATTGATATCAAAGTTTTAATAGTGTTCAATTAATCTATATACATCCTCAAATACTCTAATCGCATAGCATTGTTGGCTCTGCTGGTTTGATTATACAATCGAATTAATCTCAATTAAATATTATTAGTATCGTGATTATAATTGATTATGTTTGTGGCAACTTTAAACTGAAACCAAAAAGAATAAATAAATAATTATATATTTTTGTACTTCTATCCTGGTCTTTCTTTTTGACTGCTCACTTAATACTCAATTTTATAC